>NW_024879548.1:0-261422 GCF_009819885.2 Catharus ustulatus
GAAGTTGAAGGTGGAAAAGAGCTTACATTGGTGTGGTGTAAAGAGAGAATTAAATTAAGTCACTGGACCTGTTTCATGATACTACATCAGAGGACATTGGCTTGTACTATGGAAAAGAGAGATTTAGTATCTGTACCTAGAACCTTCTTAAAACATAAGGCTCAGGTTAAGACTTTACTATAATATTAGGTATAAACCAGCTCTATGAAGTACTAGAAAAGTCTTAGTGTGGTGCTCCACTTTGAGAAATGGGACATGGTAGCTTGGCAGGGGGATGCATGGGCATGGCATTCAGCACCTGAGCTGGTGCAACCAGGGTGATCTCCTGAGCCCTGGCTGGTCAGAGCACTCCTATGGAACTGTTCTCCATGGCATACAGACAGGAGGCAAAGAGGGCAGGGGAGTAAACTCTCAGCCCTTACACTGCAAACTTATGTTCAATTCTGTTACTAATATTAGACCTCAAATTCACAAGCTTTTATTTTTAACAGTGATTATATTTTTTTTTTCTCAGGGATTCCATTAATTTTCGTTATGAACTATACTTGCCTCTTTCATCTCAGGAAGAAAAGACTGTGACTGGAGGTACATGACAGCTTTCCCTTTTTAGTTGCTGAAAATAAGTTAATAAATGCAGTCACAATCCAGAATACCATTCTCATTCCTTATTGATACCAACTATACTCTAACAATGAATTTCAAAGTGCTGCTGATGTAAACTCTACCTGAAGCCTGTTTGATCTCAGATAAGCATCTTCATCCCATTCTTCATTTCAAGAAAAGAAAATCTTACTGCACAGAAACATATTCATGTGCTTTGAGTTCAGTTCAAGATAAGCTGTGCTTTGCAGAAAACCTAATTAATATCAATCACAAGGAAAAGAAATTCGAAGGAAATGTTCTTTCATTTCTTGAAAAACAGATCACCTATGATACATACACAAATGGACATACCAATTTGCTTTATTATGAAAGTATCTCCCTGCAGAAAGGATTTTTTAGGGAATGAGGAGGTAGTTGCACTTTTGCTCTTGTGACAGTAACTTTGTTCTTTAAATCAGATCAGAATTACATCTTGCAAATGCAGGTTTAGTGGCATTTAAAAGAATGTTTATTTCCAACACTCAAAACAATAATTATTAATGATAACTCATAAATGCATCTTTTAATGTTCCTATAATGCATTTCAGGCATTTCTTTTCTCCTTTCTCTTCCCCTCTGCCAAAGGGAAAGCTACAGCTTATGACCTAAGAGACCTTATAGGCTTAGAATAGAACCTTTAGTGATAAATATTCATATTTGAAAAAATCTTGCAAAATAAGAGCAGCTAACTTCTGTCACAAATCTGCATCACATAATAACATTTCAGCTGACCTTGAAGGAATTTTACTGTTGACCAGCACCCTTTGCCATCCATGGATTTCAGTCTTGGAGTTAGCCATGTAGCACTGGCTATGTAGCTACTTCCAAATGAATCTAAGAGTTAGTTTAGATCTGACTAATAAAATGTTCATGCACAAACAGAGTTCTGCTCTTATGAGTGCTTTAGGTCATATTGGGAAAGGGAGGGTTAGGAGGAAAGGTCACTAATCTTTAGAGAAGTCCCTGCCTTGACTATCAATCCACCTTTAAAGTCCTTGATGTCAACATTTCAAGTGACAGCATGGTATATAACAACCTTGTGAAGAGGTACAAGCATCAAATGGTTTTGTTTTATCAAGGCATTGACTCAACAACGAATTTATGTGTGTGGAATATCATTCTATTTGGCCCCAAGTGAATATTAAAAAACCAGAAATTTTCTATTTTATTACTTCCTTTGAGCTTCCTAGTACTTTCAGCTTTGTTCTAGCTTGTTCTCAGCTTTGTATGATGCAACATTTTTAGCTGCAACATTTAAGGTTTGCCCACACTAAACTGTCCCAAAACCCAACAAAACAACCAAGGGGCTCAGCTGTTAATACACTAAATGTTTAAAGGAAAGGTCGAAACAATGGATCATTGGAATGATTGGTACAGGACAGCTGAGGAAGCCCTCCCTTTTTCCTCTGAACACATTCTTTAATGTATTTCAGATTATATCCATTCGCAGCCTCTCCTTTCCTCGTTTAGTGATATGTTATGTCTGCCTTTGAGAATGATTTCTGTTTGGCATCCTGTGGCGCTACTCAGGGAGCTTCTGATGCAATGAGTCACTTTAAGGACACAGAATCTGCTGCCCATGCTGGAAGGACCAATATTTTCAGTGCAAGAGGAAAAAGGAAGAGGAAATAAAAGGGTTGGAAAAGCTTCCTTTAACAGCTTTGAAGGAGATATAAGCATGAAAAACAGAAGGCATTGGCTAAAGGTGAAGCTCTAGACCTGTGACTAATTCCTGATTCAGCATGTGTGCACTGCTGTTTAGCTACTGGTCTGCAAGCTCTTGGTGATCCATACAAGCAATTCTTGTCATTGCTTGTTGGCAGGTGCCATTAGCAGCCTGTAAGCCAGTCCTTAGGTATTTTAGAAAACCAATGAAAAAAAAAATTAAGAACTACCACATAGGTTAATTCTTTTTCTTTAACTAGCAGTTTAGTTGCATCAATGTCATTTTACTGTCAAAATACATCCTCAGATACTTGTTTCCTTGAACTCCTGCACACATATTCTCTGCTGAACCTTCCCTACCTGAACGATAGCTGGGGTATGCCTGTGTGGTGTATCTGTAATAATAAACCTTAGCTATAGCATGGACCTGCTTCACAGAATGCATTTGGGTATTGTATTAAGCTGTAAATAATATGGGAAGGATTCAGAGGGATGGATTTATGTTGCTATTTTTCAAGTAACAGTGGTTTTGAGGCGTAGTGTATGTATCTGTCAAAATAATACACACAGCTCTGCAGTTAACTATTTACAAAGGATTAAAGTTCAGCTCCTAATAAGATGTTCTCTCTGATGCTTTTGCATTTGCTGCCTAATACCATGAGAAAGTCTGTACAAATTATGAAGAGAATGTAGGAATTCATGCAGATCCAAAATATTCTGTTCAAAGGTAGATAAAGTGAAAATCCGGGATAGAAAAAGTAGTCCAGACAAAGGCATTTCTTGCACACTGTAAAAAGGAAAATGGAAACAAACCTTTATTAAGTTCAGAAATTATTTAGACACATTTCTTGATTTTATTTGGGTTTCTGTAAGGCAAAAGAACCATAAAGTTGTGATAGTAGAACTCACATTTCTACCAGCGCTTCAGACTAAACACTCCTGCCCTGTCAAAAAACTCAATAGGCTATTGAAAGAAAAAAGTATTTTTGAGGATTTCGACTATATAAAAGCCACAAGAAATCAGTATGACATTTACAGGTAAGTATTGCCTATTTGCTATTTTTTTTTAAATTTGTCTCTCCATTATTTTGAATGTTTATCATCCTCAGTATCTTTTTGGTAGCATGTCATTCTTTGAATAAGGGAAAGCAGATACTGCATGGCTACTCCTCTGCAGCTGTGTTTCTAAGTTAGCCGCTCTTTATTTTGTAATTGGGAGCCATGCTAGCATATGGGCTCACCTTTGGTAAAAAATATTATCATTCTGGACATATCCACTGAATAACTAAGATTTTGGAAGCAATAATGACTTCATTAAAAACAAAATGGAAACTGCCAAATGGCATTTAAAATTAGAAAGATGACTGGGGAATTTTTAAAATAAAGACAAAAAATATTTTAAAAGTTGTAGAAAATCACAGTTTTTTGGATATATTCTTCCAGCTGAAATCATAGAGATGCTGTAATCTCAAAGCTAGAATATATTAAAAGATGAAAAAAAACCCCAGCTAATAGTAAGGTCAGGTGACAAATAATTTCCTATTTAAATAGATCCCATAAAATTGGCTAATGAACTAAGGACTGTCACTGCTTTTTACAAAGGCTAAAAGCCTAAAAAAGAGGAGTTTGTGGCTTCAAACATGAATTTGGCATATCATAAACTTTATGGAAGAATGATAATTAGAATTTTAGCATCATGGACTCGTTTAGATTGAAAAAATACCTTTAACATCATTGAGTCCAACTGTAAACCCAACACTGCCAAGCCTACTGCTAGACATTTCCCCAAGTGCCACACCTACATGTCTTTTAAATACCTCCAGCAATGGTGACTCAACAACTTCCCTGGGCAGCTTATTCCAATTCTTGGTGACCCTTTCCACGAAGCAATTTTGCCTGATGTCCAATCTAAACTTCCCCTGGTGCAATCTGAAGCCATTTCCTCTCATCCTGTTACCTGGGAGCAGAGGCTAACCCTCACCTGGCTAAAACCTCCTTTAGGTGCTTGTAAAGAGTGATAAGGTCTCCTCTGAGTCTCCTTTCTCCAGCTTTGGGGGAAAGTCTCTTTTCCTTGAGGGAAACCCAAATCTCTCAGCTGCTCCTCATGACTTGTGCTCTAAGTATGTATTGTCAGGGGGCAAAGCCTGCAGAAAAGATTAAGCATTTCCTGGAGAGTAAGTAGTGGTACAGCATGTGACAGTATTCAAATAATTAAATTTTCTGATTAATTTAAACATATCAGCAGATAGTATGGATTCTGTACAGATATTTACTCTGCACCTACACAGGAAAACGCCTGCACTGCCTGTTGACTTCAGCCACCTGTTCAGGTTAGTTATAATGCCTCATTGTGACAAACAGCAAGATCCAAGAGGCTATTATGATAGGATACTTCAGTAGTAAATTAGGATGTAAATTAAGATGCCACAGACGCAATATGATGCCAAGGTTAAGTTTTTGATTGTAATGAATGATTATTTAGTGGAGACAAAGCCAGACATCCCAGAGGAGAAGAGCAGCTCAGTAATACCAGAAGATCTGGTCCAAACTTTTGCTACCAATAAACCAACACAGAAGCCTATGATGTACCTATATTTGAAAACCTCATTTGAACTGCAAAATCCACCAGAAAGTAAGAGTGGATATTTAAAAGATGGAAACCTCACATTTTTCTCATTTAGCCTTTTACTATTTTGACTATGAATGCAGCACTCTTCTTGCCCTTGATGTCCCTTGTAAGTATCTGCTCCAAGTGAGCTTTGACTTTCCTAACACCATCCTTACATTCACAGGCATTTCATAGTCCTTTCATAGACTGAGAAACAAAGAGAAATAAGAAAAAGTGTAGTTCACAAATGAATTTGTGGCAAAAAGGGAAAATTGCCTATGATTCATAGTATATGCATAAAAACCTCTAGAAATTACAGTACAGTAATTTCACGAATACAAGCTGCACCATTTTGACCAAAATTTTGGTGGAAACCCGGAAGTGCGGCTAGTACTCCGGGGCGGTTAATATATTAACAATATTCTAAAAGCTGCCAACACGGAAGTGAGAGCCCGCGGCAGCCCCAAGCCAAGCTGGAGCCCGGCCGGCCCCGGCAGAGGTGGGAAAGCCTGGCAGAGGCGGGGTCAGCAGTGCGGGGGGCGGGCGGCAGAGCCGGGGCCAGCAGCGCGGGGCAGCCTGAAGGCGCAGGGAAGCCCAGCAGAACCGGGGCTAGCAGCGCAGGGGAGCCCGGCAGAACCGGGGCTAGCAGTGCAGGGGAGCCCAGCAGAACCGGGGCTAGCAGTGCAGGGGAGCCCAGCAGAACCAGGGCTAGCAGGGCAGGGGAGCCCGGCAGAACCGGGGCTAGCAGTGCAGGGGAGCCCAGCAGAACCGGGGCTAGCAGTGCAGGGGAGCCCAGCAGAACTGGGGCTAACAGTGCAGGGGAGCCCAGCAGAACCGGGGCCAGCAGCATGGGGGACCCTGGCGGCATGGGGGCAGCAGTGCCGGCCAGGGCAAGCAAATGCGGCGGTGGTGCGTGTGGCGGGGCAGGCGAGTGAGCCAGGTGGTGGCAGTGACAGCACCGCCCGGTCGGCCCCGAATAGCCCCACCGAGCCGTGGCGCCGAGCTGGGCCACCCAGCCCTGTCGGCAACCATGAGCAGGCCGAGCCTGCCTGTCCCCGCCCCAAGCCAGTAAACCCCGCTATGCCACGATTCTGTTACTATTTGGCAACTTTGTGAAAGTTGCACATGGATCCTCGCTGTGAATGAAAGTGTGGCTTACAATCCAGTGCGGCTTATATATGGAGGAAAAACGAAACGTTGCTGACACCCCAGAAGTGCGGCTTATAATCGGTGTGGCTTGTAATCGTGAAATTACTGTAACTTAAATTTGCTGAGGATTTTAAGCTATTCAGTTTAAGGAGCACCAGAATAATGCCAGACTGTTACCAAGGGATTCTACAGAGTCAATTCCACCCAGCAATAAAATTACAGATATATTTGAAGTTTATAAATGAAATTTGACATGTGTTTAAAAAAATATCTAGATATTATATTCATAATGTTAGCTCAATTCTTTGTACTGGTTGAGCAAATAAGATGGATGGCAGGAAGCACTAAAAGGAAGACAGTAGCAGCAAATGTCTTTGTATCATTGTTTAAACTATTGTGACCACAACTTTAATATTACATACAGTTCTCTGTCCTCAGTTTTGAAAAGTACATCACAGCCTTGAAAAGGACGGAAAGAGAAAAGATTATGAGACAGCCAACTTCTGTATGAAAAATGACTAAAATGGGCAATAACAGTTCAGCCTGGAGACCTAATGAGGACAGATGTGATGGATATGAAGGAAAAAAATGGAAAGAGGAGGTAGGTAGAAAATTTTTATTCACTGAATAATATAATACCAAAACAAAGAACATAATATCTAGCTCTCTAGGATGTCTCAGAAACAAAAAAAAGGAAATTCTGGGATGCTGTGAACAGTCAAAGTGTGGACTTCATTGTCACAGGAGGTCCATGTGGTTACTGCCAAATTTTGCATAGGTTTGGAAAGAGCCTGAAAAACTCATGAAATGAAATCATCCAGGATTTTTAACTCAAGAGTAGTCTTGAAAAGTCCAAGCTGCAAGTCACTAGAATGACTTTGCCACAGGGAAACAGCACTGTCTAGATGCTTGCATTTAACTTATCCTGTCCTGACACTCCTCACTAGGTTTTATATTTTATATTAAACCTAGGGCACACACATATGCAGAGGATATGATCAGCTCTGTGTTTTTTGTGGTGCCCTTATTCCATGGAACAAGAGCTGTACTCAGTCTTTTCAGTTGGCCCAGATGGTTCATTGTGCCATAGAAACATCCACTGATATAACCTGAAAGAGGCTAAATCAGGCACTAGGATAAAGAAAGATGTGTCCCTAATGGGCAGTGGGCTGTTGGTCTTGAAAACATCCCAGGAGTGCCAAATATATGGTTGGGGAGAAACAGAAATAAATAATAGAGAGAAATTAGTTTTCAATTGCTCATTTAGAATTACTAGTTTCAATCAATGACAATTTTAAGGCATTAAACACATTCCAGAGTAACTTGTCAAAAAACCCCACCCTGCAGTTGCTGACATTCTCTGAGGTTTTTTAATAAGATCAGGGTCAGTGATAGAAAATAAGCAGGAAGATGAATAGGATGTCAAAATTAAATTGAGTTCCAGAAGAGTTATCTTAAGTTCCCAGAAAAATAGAAACTCATGAAACTTTGTCTGAAACTAAGTGGGAAATGTGTGTTTTAGCTTGGAGGGAACAAGGCTGATCACTGTCCTTAGCAATATTAACAAACCATGCTATTTTAGCAGCTTGAAAAACACCCTAGTCCTTTGAATTCTGAAACAGAGAAAGTTCTATTTACTTTAAATCCTAATGATTTCTGGTGCATCAGGCTCTTTCATTTTTATACAGGGAACCCAGATTAATTGTTTCAACCATCTGACTATCCATTACAATCAGAGGATGTACTTCTTGTTAAAGTATCAGAACTGTTGAATAAAATACCATTTTAACAACCCATATGTCTGTGTTTTTGTTTTATTCTCTTTTGCTAGATGCTGTAGCACTTAATCTTCTGGAGTGTAAGTACACTGTTGGCCAGACTGTTATTAATCATCATTGTTGTCAATGAACAAAAATCCATTGAAAGAAAACAATTGAATATCTAGTACTACAGAGCAGCCCCTGTTTCAGAATGACCACACTGATTAATAATGTTACTTTCATTTGGGAATTTGTCTCTGCATTTATAAATCCTGTGCTGGACCATTGTCTTGCTACATATTTACACCATTGTTTAAGATACTGTTTCTGCTTCCTCCTTGGGATCAAGGAGGCAGGATAGTGGGTTTGAATACAAGCATTAAGACTGTTATTAAATATTACTCTTCTCAAAATCATGCAGTGGGTTCATCACAGCAAAACAGATTTTCTCTAGTTGTCTGCAGATAACAATCTAGAGTTTTAAGGACTAGGAAACCTTTAAAACAAAGAAACAGAACATATTAAGGCAGGGCTAATTTAAAAAAAAAGCTTGAGAACCATGGAGTCACACAGGAGTAGGCTCAGTTAAGGATTTCCAAGAAAACAGAGACACTGGAGATAGTGAAAGAAATAAAGCATAACTTTCAAGGACTCGATGGTAATGCATTCCAGCAGTAGGAACCTGGAACCCAAAGGTCAGTAGGATTTTGTGGATTCTGAGGAAGAGGGTGGAGATGGAGATGCTTCATATTTTGCATAAAACTGTATCTCTCTTGGTCTATGTGAAATTCATAGAAATTCTGTGGTGAGTACTGTGTATTTACGTGCAGTATCTTGAAGTCATTAGACTTAAAGTGAAATGGAACAAAGGTATGGGAAGGGATGTTTTTAATCAGTGTAGGAACTCTTCTTTGTCAGACTGTCTCCTATTTAGAAGTAAAGCAAGAAACCCATAATGTTCTATTTAATAGAGTGAATTTGACCCAGAAATGATGGCTGGAGTCAATCCAGGTGCAAAGGAGAGCTTACAAGTCCAGATACTCCACTTGTAGGTACATCATAGCAGACTTGTAGAATCCAATGAAGTGACTGGACTGGATGAGCTTCATAAAAAAACAATTGAGTTCATTTCTTTTCCAAGTTCACAATATAAATGCAAGGTCTTTTATGCCTTCTGCCATATTCCAACTACTGGCTTGACTGCAGTGTTGCTATAAGTACCTAGTAGATTGGTTTTATAGTTACACTTATATATATCAAATTAGCGCTGTTTTCTCCCCTGCAAACTTGGAATTTTAATTTAGATTCTGCTCTTAGCTGAAAACCAGTACTTTAATGTCTCTTTAATCTACCCTACAGTCTCTTAACTAAATGTCATTTCACACCTTCTTGGTTCTCCAATAAGGTGTTCTTGCCTTACTACTCTCTAAAAAGCACTGTTGTAGGGACTTACAGCATCATTAGTTTCTATGCTTAAACATGGAAAATGATATATAAGAACTAAGCTTTATCATTCTTAATGTTTTCATATGCTTGCAGGGAACTGAAAGCCCAAAGGGGGTAGAAATAAAAATGGAAATATAGCAGCATTGTACTAATATAGCAGTGGCTGTGAGAGAATGAATGTTATGCTTCTGAGCTCAAGGAATGCTCATGCAGGAAAAGATTGACTCATCTGAAATCAGAAACCAGATAGCACCTGCAAGTACATGCTGGACATGGAGGAAAGGGCTGGACGCACACATTATGCCTTCTTATATCACAACTAGAATCCCAGGACATGAGGCTACTTGATAATGCAAACCAACTTGGATGTCCCAGGCTATCTGACATGAGGGGGGTAGGGGGGCCATGTGCGTTAGCAGTGTATTGGATGTGAGTCCCTGTGTGTCCTGTCACACCATGAGGGACTGGTGGTGGGTAGGACTGTTGGTGAGAAATGTGTGAGTACAAGGGTGCAGATTCGTCCACAATCACCCTGGTCACTAACTGCATCGTGTATTCCTCCTTTTTCCCATGGAATGGGCTACTGCTCTTCTCCAGACTGAATGCAATGACACAGTGACAACTGTGCAGATTTATATATGTATATGTGAATGAGTCTCTGAATCAGAGCTTTAGGTACCAGGTTGTTGCACTTTGTATTTACTCTAGGCCTGATGGAAGAAAGTATTAAAATGACTGATAAGTTTTCTGTGTTAACAGTTTTTAAGAAAAAGTTAGATATTCTGGGTCACAGTGCGGGAAGTTTATTTACTTCAGTAATTTAAAACCTAATGACTTTCATGATTAATCCTGTTTCCTTTGCTGCTGCCTTATCTCTTTTGATAATGATGTAAGCTTGAATGCAAGTGTGAAGGGCATAGGTTTATACCTGGAAAATCACTGAGGTACTCTATTTGATCATGCAGATCTGCCTCACAAAGACCTGAAACCTTGTGAGGGGCTATGCACTACATTAATTCCAGTGACAACACCCATTTCTTTCCTGATGCTCTCACTGAAAATTAAAATTGCCTGCTTCCTAGTCCTCGAAATACATAATTTTCTGTATATTTCTTTCCCTTACTTATTTCAACCCCTTCTAATCTAACTCAGCATTACATGTATCAGCACTGCTGACAACTCAAGCAAGTGAATTTAGAGTGGTTCACTTCACTCAAGGCCTGACTCCTTCACTGTTGATATCACACAAAAAATATAATTATTTCATTAATACACAGAAACTACTAAATAACTACTGTCAGAATACAGAGAACAGGAATGGCCAAACTTTTGGCAGAAATAATTCAAGATGCCAGATCACAAATTTAAAAGGAAGTCCCAAGAGGAATAGATAACTATGGAGAAAACTGAAGTTCTGCAGTGTAGGTACATCCTGATTTCCCAGGAAGTGCTCTCAGCGAAACAGTGGTGGGATGATGAGTTTCTTCATATTTCAGTATTCTCTTTGGGTCGTGAATGTCAAGGACAGCTTATATTTCTTCCTGGAACTGAAATGTCCACAGAAGTAGCTGAGCCATGTGACACAACCATGACTCATTTCTTGACTCAGCAGAGTTCAGAAAGAATAATGGAGGAGGACAGATAAAGCTTGGGCACAAAAGAGCTCACCATTTCAGGCAGTTTGTTTGGGCTCTAAACGAAGTGGGCAAAATTTTGAATCTCAAAGAAAAAGATTATGATATGATAGCAACTTGAAAAAAACATTGCAAACCCAAAATTTCACTGTAAAGCTGTAAATTAAAGGAAAGAATAATTTTTCACTCATTTCCTAGCTTGCATGTAAATGAACAGAATTACATTTTTTGTTTTGTATTGTATTGCTTCTCTATTGAATTAAGTCTTTGTCCCATTTAAAAGCCCCATCTTTTTCTGTCAATCTCTAAAGCAGCTATTCAGCAGCCAACCAACACAACAGAAATGGTCTATGCTGAATGTTCTTTTCCATTTTTGCATTGTTTCCTAGTCTCTTATTATAATGGCACTGCTAGCAGAACTATAGTCAAGCATGTGTCAATATTTCTATGCCAGACACTGTTTCATTAGTAGATGTTTGTAACAAGACCATTGTAATTTGTATAATCAAGATGAAGCTAAATGCAATTATTCTTCATCCTGACACTAATTTTCTGTAAAAATATGCCCTTTTTTCTCAATCACTTTTAAAAGATGGACAATCAATAGGTGAAAAAGTGCTGAGGTTGAAAATTCCATATTGCTGGTTATTCCTCCTCAGGTAGAAAGGAGCAAGAAATAGCATAAGAGACCATGTAAGTATTTAACTCATGTTTTGATGCTGGAAACCAGGGAACTCCTAATGGCTGAAAGAATGATTTTTTTTCAGAATGCTTATTTTGATCTTGGTCTACAAAGTAAGAGGCTATTTGGAACAGCAGATGTATTTTATCTTTAATTTAAATAAATGAGTATGTGTAAATTTATATTTTCCATTGCATGCTACTTTGTGGTTTGAGGTTTTTTTCCCTTTTACCTTTTCATAAGTGCAGAGAACATTAACAATACTTGTGTCTATGCCATGGCTATTTTCAGGAATATGTTTGCTACTGACCATAGCTACGAGTGTGAAAGGAAAAGATAAGCTTGTAGAAGCATTGCCTCATTTGCATACTATTTTTAGTACAGACCAATTCTTTCATCTTTGTAATGACTTCACTTCTTGCACAAGGTGAGCTAAAAATAGAGCTTGTTTCTCCCTTGGTAGTATAAGGCAACAAACTGTACTGCAGATGTCCAGCTTTCAGATCTGCCGAGTTTTGAAGTCCAGAGCTCTTGACATTTACAGACCTCACAGACCTCACAGGCTCTCTTAAAATAGTCTTGAAAGTTCAACCAATGACCAAAAGATTGCTTGAATTCCACCTAATACCGTGGTAGATTTTCATATAACCAGGTATTTCTTTCAATACTGGTATTAGTAGTCTGAGGTAAATAACTACTTTTTCAGCTTACAGCAATGCCTACAGATGGGAGCCTAACCATGCAGGGCTACAAAAGAGCTCTCACTTGTTCTCCTTCTGTCTCCTTGTCCCTCTTCTGTACCCAGTTGCATCCATCCTGACCTCTTCCTTCCACTAGGTCAGGTGGGTTTTGGCCCTTCCTGTGGGTGGATTCATCCACTAATTAAAGGGGCAGATAACTCCATTACTTGGTGTTTTTCTTGAGCCAGTGAGCTGAGTCTGTTCAGGCAAGCTCTGGTGAATGGTGGCCACACACAGCCAAGAGCATCAAGACAGAATTTGAGGGTGTGTATGTCTAGGGAGGATCTCCCCTTCCTGATCTTACATTGTGAGTATGTCTGAAACTATTCCAGTGAGCTGTACCCTGTGTAATTTGCAATATAGCAAAAGCATAGCTCCTGCAATTTACCCTACATGCTGCACCAGAATTGAGGTTCAGTGATTTGCTGTGACAATTATTTGAAATATTTTCTTGCTCAACATCATAGTTCAAGTTCATAGCTTGCTTGTGGAAGTGGCTTGTTTGTATTACTTCCCAGGGGAGCACTGGGGCAATGGGATTATCACCATGCCATGCAAGCTGGATGACACAGCTGGTGCTGCTCCTGGACCCACATAACTTAGCATCACATGCTAGGAACACTTATAGGCAGCTTGTTATAAAACACTCAAATGGCTGCACATTAAATCTGCCAGACTAAAGATTCACTGTTGGAACTTTTTTCAGTGGGCAGAGGAGGAAGGGGCTTATCCATGAATTTTACCTCTGGATAAATGCATACTAGATTAAATTTGTATTTATTCATATTTTTTGAATCTGAATTTTGCACTAAAAATCCCCAAATGAATATGAGTATCAGCTCCTGTTCACAGACTTGCTCTCTCAGCTTTCCCATGGTCATAAATCTGATGCTTACTAACAGAAGGTAAACCTGCTTTTCATGGAAAAATAGATGGCTTAAAATCTTTTAACTTCTTTTTTGATGGATTGGTGCAGCCATTTTTGTATATGTATGGTGGAAGTTTCATTCACATTTTCAATTCATAATGGGATGTGATTTTTTTTACTATATGTGGTTGCTTTGCCACAAATAAATAAATGAAGCCCTCACTTTGGTACACTGATGAGAATGAACTACCCCAGTCTTATCCCAGTCCCCTGATGAAGTCAGTGACCCTTTTCTGCACCTGTTGCTGTATAATCTTTTTCTCTTGGCCATGGGTATCTTGAAATGTACCTCACTTTTTTGGATGATAGTTTCCCAGGATTACAGTTTGCCTAAAATAAGGAAACAACTTTAAACCATGAAAACTTTCCTATTTCTGACTTTATGACTTTGTTTTTGTCATAGGAACTCATTTTTAGGCATCAGCTCTGAAATACATCTCAGTTCATGAGGATATATGTTCAACAACATGGACACAATCTTTTTTCCCATGTTTTATTCCTTCTTTTTCCAAGTAGCAAACTAGAACTTTGTGCGTGGGTTCAATGCAGTAAAGCACAGATCTGTGGTAGTTTGTGATTTCTACTGGTCTGTGATTTCTGTGTTCATATTTCTCAGGGGGAGTGTCATGTTCTGCTGCTTCCTAAGAAAGTGATTAAAAGTGCAGACTGTAGTACATCAGCATAATGGAAGGTCCTGGTGGTTCCTTAGGGGCTTGACGGTAAAAAACATTACCAAAATACCAAACAGCATCCACAACATTGTCAATGCCTTCCTTACCTTTTACGCTAAAGCAGTTGTTTATTTTGTGCTTATCAATACTTCCAGTTGTCTTGTACAATCTTCTTTAATGCTTAATGTCTCAGTAAATATGATTATCTTTCAAGGAGTTATGGTTCTCTCTTTTAAGTTAACGTTCAGTGGTATATTGTTTTAACTGTTCGTTGCTGCTTGGTAAATCCAATCAATCAAGAACTGTCTCTATTCTGTCATTTGTACTTTATTCCAGTGGCAAAGTTTAAGTAAACATCATTTCTGGGTTGAAAAATTGAGAATATAAGCTCTACGGAGCAGCCAATTGTTTGACACGGTGGAACATGCTGCAATAGAAGAGTTTTTCCCAGGAAAAACCTGCTAGTCCTAAAATTAAAAAAAAAAAAAACCCAACTAAATTAAAAAAAAGGAAGTAAAAGAATTAAGTTAATTATCACATAATTACAATAATGGAAAGATAAAAACTAATCAGATATGAAGAACAGCTTGTATAACCATTAACCAGGCAATGGTAAACCATTCCTTAACCCTGACTTAAGAGGTCCATCATGGGATTCATGGCAGACAGTTAACTAATGCCTAAACAATTCCACAGTAATTTAAAGCTGTGGTAAATGGCATCACTCAACCAAGCAGTCACTCTCAGTCCCAACAGTTATTTTTAACTGGTATGAAGTTATGCTAACTCTCTCTGCCCTTTCCCTGCCTAAGCTCCACAGGCTAAGTCATCTTCACTAGCTGTACTTTTACTGAAGCCCGGGCCAATGACATTGATTGGGGTTCTTTACCTGGAAAAAAAAAATTCCACTGAAGAGCAGTGTCAAATGAATTTGGAACAATCTCCCTTGGCTGAAGCTGCATTTGATCTCTTCTTAAATGTGTTTATTTCGTCCCCTTCAGTTATTTTTACTTTAAAAGTTGTTCAAAAACTGTATATTATTAAGACCAATCTAACAGCTACTAGCTATCCAACTAATTTTTTCTTCATTCTCCCTGGCTAATGATCACTCAAACTAGGGGAAGGAGCAGAGTTTACACAAGAGGGGTAAAACTGACTGAAGTGAGCATGTCCCTGCTGAGTGTGGAAGAGGTTATGCAGGCAGGAGTGAGGTTTACTTCTGGAAGGTTATGTGGCTAAAAAAAAACAAGGCTCTGTATTTGTTTAGTATTTTTACTTCTAAACTGAGGATCAAAAGTGCAGTGAACTAATAATTATGCTGGTGACACAATACTGGGTGGTACTGCCTGTGTAGAGGAGGATCAGAATATCATGTGAATGAGGTGGATAACTAAGGATAATAAGGATTGAAGCAAAAAGAAATGAATGAAATTTAATAGCACAAAGTTCAAGGTCATGCAGCCACAGCCCAAAAAGAACTTCTGCCCAGGATTGTCCGCCTATATTTTGGAAACAACTGAAGAGGAGGAAAATGCTTGGGGCTACTCTCTGGCTATAGGTGACTAGAAAAATGAAATTCCTTCTGTTTTGTCAGTAATTCCTCTTTCCGTCCCTCTTTTCCCACGTCTCACAAGGCACACATTCCTGTCTCCACACTGCAGATTACTGCCTTCTCTCTGGTAGTGATGCAGAAGGATCACTCAACAGGAGCACTCTGTAAAGTATGTGAGGAAAAGAGGTTGGAAGCTGTTTGAGGTGAAATAATTGCAAAAAATATCTGCATATATGGGGGGCATGTCATCGGGGTGGTGTGCACAGCTCTGGTTAAAACATGCTCAAGAAAGATAAATGCAAAGTGGGAGGGGTGCCAGGTCAGTAAGTGAGGGAGTTCCATTCCAGAACCGTCTGTCTGGTGGGAAAAAAAAAATCTGTTATTGTCAGACTGGAGATTGATTTGCTATGAAAAATTGTTTGATATGAAACCTGTAATAGCAGGAACATGAACTGTGTCTTAGGAGGCTTTCAGTCCAATATTCCTGGGCATTAGCAAGTATCTGATGAAGGCAACATACAGAGGACTGACCTGTAACAAGTACCTGACAAGAGCATTTGTGCTTTAAAAATTTAAAACAGTTTTTTGTTTTCAAATACATATATTTTTTGACAGACATTGTTTTATGAAGTCCAGAGAACAAGAACTGACTTGATGAGAACCAGATGAAATGTTTAATATATGGTTTATAGGTGACCCAGGTAAATATTGATGCAATAATTTTCTATAATCTGTTAATTTCTAAATTATTTTTTTCCCTACAATATGAGGTGTTTAGGAAATCTGGATGAACGGTCAATTTAAACAAAGTCTTCTACAGCTGGGAAGGAAGAGCAATAGAGCTTAGAGAAAATGAGATGTCTTGATCTGATTCTGACACCCTGCTGCCTCCCTCCCAGCCCCAGCCAGTGACCAGTGTCAGCACTAATGAGGGGGAGACAGCAGCACTTGTTGTAGCTGCTCTTTCTTCTTCTAGCAGTGTTGATGACCTCCCCAGAGTGCACCTCTGAATATGCAAGCTATCAGCTCACGTAGCATTTCTGGGGATTGCAGTCCCAGACAATTTCCTCAGACACTGTGCTCCTGTAGATGAGAAAGAAAGAGGTAGACTTGGCCACTGTGGCACATGGAAATGGGGAGGGCTGGAAGGAGACAGCAGCAGAGGAAGATGACAGTCTGGTGTTATTCCGGGAGGCATGGGGTGCTGAGGGTCAGCATGTGTAATTGTCTTGTTGCATCTCACGATTAAAGCATTTGAAAATTAGTTAAAGACCATTATTGAATAGAAAAGGCTGCAAGGGAAAAAATGTCATTCTTCATTACATAAGCTTGAGATGAGGTCCAAATCCAACCTGCCACATATATTCAGCTGCACATGCTTGTGGCCAGAAGAATGACAGCTTGATACCTACCTACATGTCAGTCAGTCTCTTTACCCCAAATAAACTTTTGCTTCTATGGTATCCTTTGCTTCAAAGCAATGCTGACAAGGATTTATTGAATTAACCTAAATGGCTTTAAGCCCCAATTCATGCTGGTGCAGCATGTCTCTATCAGGGGTTTGCACTGCTATAACTAATTGATTTAGCTACAGATGGGAAAATTTTCTTTACAAGAGAAGGCCTAAACTGCTGGCCAGGCTGCCTTTGTTGTTTGCAAGTAATCTCCCTCAGCCTGTTGTTAGCATAAATCTGCTCTATTTTGGATTCCCATAGAGCTAATTTGCACAGGAACCACACAATAGCATGGTTTACATTTCTTGCTCTTTTTCAAAATGGACTGCAGGATCCTGAAGAAAAAGACTTTTCATGAGTTGTCTGCATTTCTGTGAATATTTCATTGCCTCTGTCTCAGTCCTCAAGTATACTGTGGAAAAGCAATTCATTTGACAAATGAGTTTTTTCTAATTGAGCACAGAGAGCAGAGTATTCTGTTCTGCTCCCGAACTGACTGGACACACAGCACCCTATGAATGCAATTTCTGATACACAGTGTTGTGTTACAAATCTAAGAGCTGCTTCCTTTGGCTATCCTGTAATACTTACCATTAGTTTTCTCTCCTTGATCTCAGGGCTAAGCCTATCTGCTACTGTGTCTGAGTGAGCTCAGCTGAAAACCTGTGCACATGTGTGAAACCAGTGTGATGAAATCCAAGTTGATGTTCACAGAAAATGTGTGTGTTCTCACCTGATTGAAACTAAACTGAAAATGAAAACAACCTTTTTGGTGAAGAATTAGATGTGAGGTCCAACTTCAGGTAAATAAAGTTTGTAGTCTTGTTATATGTGTGTGTAGAACCTGCGACATCTGGATCTTGTTCTTATTTATTCATTGCACACCATCATGATAAAGCTTTCCCAATTATTTTTAAAAACACTGAATGCCTTCTTTTTAGTCCACTTGTACACTTTCAGACCTAATGACCTTTTCAGGAGAGTAGTGCTGAAATCTGGAGACAGTGATAGAAGGAGCTTCAGCAATTGCTATAATTCCTCAGTGTGGACAAGGTCTTAGGAAACACTGTACATGGAATACATGGAACAGTAACAGAACAGTAACACACATTTGGCTCTATTTGCTACCTCTCCGAAAGTTCTGGGGTTTATTTTCATTCAGCTTGAGTCCTCTTTATTATAATAATTTTCTGTATTATTCCACTAATTGTGAAGTAGAGATGCAACTTAACGGGCTCAAATGATTCACATTAATGTGAAGAGTATGTAAACTTTGCAGTCTTTGCAACAGGGAGACTGGATTTTCCTTGAGGACATTTATGCTCTTCACATACTTGAATGATAACCATTTTGCAGTCTAATCCTACGAAGAAATGGTTGAAATGTGGGGCATTACAGAAACTGGTAGAGAGATTTGTAGGTGAGTGCATCATAATGAAACTTCATTTGCCAATATCATTAAATTATGTGTCTAAAATAGTTTTAAACTATTCATAGAATTGAAAAATAAAGGGTTTTGAAAAGAAAATAACTATAAGTAGGTGACTTCTTACCATGGTAAGTAGTCTTCTTACTGCCTTTTGCTCAAACCAATTCAAAAGAAAACAGTGTTTCCATAACATGAACAAATAATTCCTCTGTTTAAATTATATTGTTATGGCCATCTACTTTTTCCTTCTTTATTGTGAAAAGATAGACATGAATAAGTAATGCAATTTTCGAGGAGAGATGTTGCTGCAGCCCAGAAATGTGAACTTTTAACACACAATTTTGTGTTTTGCAAAGACTTTTGAAAATTAGCTAAGGAACAGATGACAGCTGGAGAAAGAACTGGGATGTGTCTTGACTTATTTAACCAGATTGTGACTAAAAACCCACACAAGTCTTTTCCAGGTGTAGTTTTCACACTACTGTAAAATTTTCAGACTGCTTTTCCAAAATATTTTTTAATTGTTTCTAAGTAGACCATGGAAAAACTTCAAAATGTATTAATTTGCCAATGAAAATCTTTATATACATACATCTATATATCTATATCTATATCTATATCTATATCTATATCTATATCTATATCTATATCTATATCTATCTATATCTATATCATCTATACCTTTATCTATATCTATAATCTATATCTATCTATCTATATACCTATGTATCTATATATCTATGTATCTATAAATCTCAGAATTAAATTCTCTCTGCAAAATCAGTTGAAAATGGCAGAAACTGCTCACTTGTGTGATTGGGATATAAAAATAGATTTTATTTTTCATTGCAGGAAGTATCCTAACATTTCTAACAATGCTGATAATTTTTCAATGCTTGTGTTATTTGTAGCAGTTACAGTTTTTTCTCTGTATTAGGAAGGTCTCTGTCTACCTGACAAAGTGCAAGGCTTAGTTGTGCAACAGCCAGAATTCCAGCATGGATGAGCAGAATTCATGGCAATAGGCATTGATGTTCCTTATGGACTAAACAATGCAGTTAGGCTCCGAGGATGGGATTTATAGCGATCACCATGGTGGTGGAACATTTAAGGCAGGCAACAATATTAAGCCATGCTTCCATCCATCTTTTATGATACTGTGCCTTTTTCAGATTTCCTGCATCTCAGCTGGTTTTGTTTGCTCTCACTTTTTCAATTCTCCTGATTTCCACATTCTTTGTTTTCCTTAAGCCTCTGCTTTATACACTCAGTGCTGAGTAACACAATCAGGAGACATTCCTGTACATCTCCCACTCTCCCCCTGAGCACTCCACACTGCATTTAGCAGTAGTTAAGTCTCATGTGAGTAATGGCTATGTCCTTGAAGAGCCAATACTGATTATATTGATAAAGATTAGTCCATAAATAAAATCAAAAGAATCCAGACTCATAAAGCAAAAAGGCTAGAGAGTGGTCTACTGGAGTCTGAGCTCACCTGCCCCTTTCTTACTTCTGACCTCAGTAAACATGAATTAGCTAGGTTTCTGCATTTTCTTGATCTATTTTTATGTCAATGTCAAGAACTATTAACCATCTCTCTGGACATGTCTTTTAGAAGAAATATGTGACCAATGTAAAAATTAAAAAGGATCCTTTTGGCACCTTGGGGATGCGTGGAGGGAGAGCAGGAGAGATTATAGAAGGGTCTAAGCAGACCATCTGGAAAGTGAGAGGTTGGCTGAGCAGCTGATGTGAGAAGAAGCCATCACAAGAGCAAGAACTGGTCCTGGATGCCTGTGAAATGAGATGAGAAAGCAATTTTCTTCATAGATATACTCTCAACCTATGAAGACTTTATGTATTAATTTCATGTCAATGAGTAGCCCATCTGACTTCATTAGAACTACTAATGTGTTTAAGATTAATCACATGCTTATATTCTCCCCTGCTGAAGATACATTTTCAGGAAAAATGTTCTTAGAGTACTTTTCACCTTACATTAAGGTACTGCCTCACATGTGAGACCTATAATATTGCTTACCTGTGTAAACACTGGTGACCCAAAATCACACAACAAATCAGCCAGCATTGGACCTGTCTTTGTGGGAACCAGGTCAACAGCTGGATCTGCAGCCCCTGACTGAAGATGCAGCAGCATCACACTGGAGCCGGGGAATAGCAGAGAGTGAAGGGGAAAATAGCACGAAACTGAAATCCTGACTATTTTCAGTAATAAAAAAATATCTATAGATGATAGTGGCTGACTTCTGAATAGAACCTAACCACCCCTCACATTGGTCTAAATTTCTTGTTATTCTTGACCATGTCAAGCTGAAGCAGGTAGGAGGTGACACCTGGGAGTGTGACCCCTTCCCTCTGGCACCCACTGCTTCCCTGCAAATGATGGGCAAGTGCCTTCTTGCACTGGGGATCATAAATCTGGAATCCTCTCCTGACAGCAGTTTTCTGTAACTATTTCTTCAAAGAATTGACCCAGCTGTCTCTTCCCTTTAATGTTCAGGCAGGGAGAGGTGGTTTCCTCAATTCCTGTTAGAGATCAGAGTGCTCTCTGAGGAAGTGAGACACCCAGGCTCAATACCTTCCTCAGCATGAAATGGTTCAAACACACGTCTCTCTAATTAGTGGGGAATGTGCAAAGAAGCCTCTTGAAATTCTTTCAGAACTTCAGGGTTTGGCTGAAAAATCTGTATTACACTTTCCAAAGGTGGTGTGGGCTGTGCTCCCTGCAGGTGCTGTGCACAGGAGCCTGGATGAGTGCTGAGTGCTTTACCCAGTGAACTGGTTTGCAAATAGGACTTCCTAAGGAGAGGTGGGGTGCAGCTGGTGCCTTGGATTGCAGTGAATTATTTGATAGGAGATAAGCATTCATTGCCCCAGGACAAGCACTTACAAGAGTACCTGGGGAAATAAATGCCTTGGGAACTTGCAGATGAAGTTGGGATATGACTGATAATTCTTCAGTAGACCTTTGGTAGGTTTAGAGGCCCTAATTTAGAGATGTTGCTGCAGTGGATCTTCCCAGCATAAAGCTCAGATGCTCAGAAAAACTGGAAAACTCTGTTTTAAGTGAAATAGTTTTTAATTCATTCCCTCCTCTCCTCCTTCTTTGCTTTTTACATCTTCTTATGAATTTGAACTCTTTCACAGAATTTGTCTCTGGAGGGCTTCTTTATCTCTCTCCTTAGGTTTCTCAGATTCAGAGAGAAACATAAAGACTGTTTTAACTTCTACCCTGGGATTAATAGAATCCAGCCTGTCTAGCTGCTGGGTAAATCAGAACAATTTCCCTCTATGCCAAGTGCCAGTGGTTTGTCATAGACGTGCTCAAGCCTCTTCATTAATTGTGGCTTGCAGTTCGTGCTGTGTACTGGTAGCAGTTAGCTCAGGGAAGAGAGATACAAATAATGACCAAAAGGCTAAGTAAGACGCACTTCCAAACATCTTTCAAACTGAGAGCAGATCTGCTTTACTGATTGCAAATGTTATATTATTTGGATGGACTCTTTAAACCCTTTCATTTTTGGCATTTAAAAGTAAAAGGATAAACAGAAACACATCTGGTTTGCAAATCTGCATGCCATGTTTGAGCTTTATGCAGTTTCAAATTAGTTGTTAAACGTTGAAAATCAGGGTTCATAAGGGAAATGCCTACTCAGCTGATTGTAGTGCAACTGGTGCAGCTATAACAGGCACCAGACACTCCTGGAATAGCAGATCACTGTGCATGGCTACACAGACACAGACAGAAAGAAAAGGCAGATGGTGTACTTAACTGCACTTAAAATGATTGTGTGTATGTCAATAATGAATGCCCAAATCAGATTCTGCCATAAAAATCAACTATATGTGCATGCTAGTAAAACAAATGCAGTCCTATAAGAAAGAAAAAAGTGGATTCCAGAACTCTAATGATGTTTACTATGATGATCAATTATTTTCTACTTGCTGTAGGTTTTAAAAGTCTTAAACATTAAATAATTAACAACACAATAACAAAAATAAATAAATCATAAGGATAATCTTGACAAATAAAAAACTATTATTTATAGCAAATATTCCTAAAAATACAAATTGTGTTTGCTGGCAAAAGTTGTTGCCTCCTACATTCTCAAAATACCTGCCTTCCTTGGGCTCCATAATGAAATTTTGACAGGGTCAGCTGAGTTCATAATTTCAAGGTAGATTAAGTTGTTTATGGGTGAAAGTAAGGCCTTGTGGCAATCGATGGAGACTTTACTGTCAACCACAGCATCATATATATAAATAGACATTTCATATAAGACTTTAAAATAAAGAAATTTTATTTTTCTGCATGCAATTTAATGTTGTAACAGTTTCTCAGTTTTTAAGAAAGAATTTGCTCAACTAGTTAAATAACACAATTAAAGAATGCAATCCCTTGCAATTCCTCTGTATGCTCACTCCTCTCTATTCCTCTCTCTGTAATGTAGAATGTGAACCCCTTACACTGAGTGTTATTCACTGTTAGCAACCCCACCAATTTCAGCAGGAAAACTGTTGGAGTAGTGTGAGAATCAGTTTGGCTAAAGTTAGCAAAAACTGGCTGTAAATCAACAAATTCTGTCAAACTCCATCGTATTAATAAAATTTGTTTCAATACTTGTTCACACCGAGTTTCTCAATATGCAAGGATACTAGCCCAAACACGTTGGCTAAGGACAATTTATGATGGGCTTCCTCTCGTGGTGTTTCTCTCCACACGGAGTGCCATGCTGACATATCATCCTAATGCTTCCATTTCTGGAACAAGCAGAGTTTCCCCTAGCTGGAGTAATAGCAGCTTAGGTTTATGATGACACTCGTAGAGTTTAGGCTCTCAAATCTCTAAAGTACTTTTGAAAATTGTATGCAATATTTATTACCCCTCCAAATTGCAATTCAGTGGAGTAGCAGAAGAGAATTGGACTGCCTTTCATTACAGTTTCCTGACCTTTTGTCTAATGTAAAACCCTATTTTTAATGGCTGGTGTCTTTGCCAAACCCTAAGAATTGCCTTGTATGGCCCTAAATGAGCCCCAGTGGGTGTGAACATTATGACATTGTCTAATTACACAGTCACATTTGAATTTTGTTCTAAACTATTTGTGCTTCAGTCTGTGCATAGGACAGAAGGAGCTTAACTGAAAAGCAAATATTCAATTTTAGCTCTCTTCCTATTGCTCAATATGTCCCCCATGCCTTATTTACTGCACAGTAGCCAAACCTTGCTATGAAGATAATTACTATGTCCCTTCTAGGTTTTTCTATGGTGTCTGTTGCTATAGTACCTGAACATTTTACAAATTTTAATCAATTTATATGCACAAAACCCCTCTGAGGTGAGGAGTAGCATGATTCCATTTTGCAAGTGCTGAACTGAGACAGAGAGAGTTGAAAATAATCCCCTCAGTCCTCTAAGATTTGAGGTTATGAGTTCTGAATTTTTGGTGTGCTACTTTATACATTCTAAATTGCACTGCACTGCTTGTATATTAGAGTTAGTGAATCAGTCACTTGAGAAATCAGGAGTGCACAAATAACACAAACAGAAGACTTAAATAAATCACTTGCCCAGTTCATATGACAGTGACATAAATCCAGCTTTTCAGACCATTGTTCCATTGTCTTAACTTGAGACCACCTTTCTCTTCCTGAAATCCTTGCCCAAGTAACCACTTTTTATAGCAAATATGTATAGGCCCTATGGGCAAAATGCTTCACTCTACATCAAGGCAGGTCTAATTCCTTCTCTCAGCAGAGCAGAAGGAAACACTGCCAGCTCTGCAGGTCAGCTGGTGATGGGGCTATTTGAGGAGAGCTCAGAGATGGTAAATAAGTGTTTTGCACTGATGCTCACTGTAGGAAGACTGAGGAGAGCCCCAAACCCTTTGAGAGGACTCAGCAAGAGATTGCCTGAAACAGAAGAAACTGTGGAAGAAGTAATTCAATGAAGAGGTAAAATAAACACTAAGAAATCACTGTGACTGTACAATATTCACCCAAGAGTCTAAATAGAATTAAAGGATTAAATAGTTGAATTATTGATGGTGGTGTGTAAATTATACCTTAAGGTTTCACTCATTTTTTGAGAAGGGGAGAGAGATAAATGTAGCACAAAATTTCAAAGAGGTTTCTAGGTAAGATCTCCAACCTGATGCCTGCACCTGGTAAATTAATAGAAGACACGATAAAAGATGGAGTTAGTAGAAATCAGGATAAAGTCTCTTGAGAGGACAATGAGCAAATCATTAAGGATTACCCTGAATTTTCAGGAGATTTTTGATGAAGTCCCTCACCATAAGATTTTAAAGAATTAAATTTCCATGGCATAAGAGACGAGATCCTATCTTGGATGGATACTAATCACAGAAACATAAACAGAAGGCAGGACTAAATCTGTGATTTCCAAGAATGAGAAGAAGGCTCTTCTAAGAACTGTGCTTTGCAACATGTCTGCAAGTGACCTGGAAAGCACAGCAAAGAGCAAAGTGACAAAAATAGCTGAGCTGGGGAAGTCAGCCACCAGACTGACTCTAAAAAATTGCAGAATGGCCTTATGAGACTAGAAAGCAAGATGGAAGTAAAAATTCATATAGATAAAGTGGTGCAGATGGGAAATAATCATCCTGAATTTGCATAGTAAATAATGTCCTCTACTACTACTAAAGAGTGAGACCTTGGGTCTTGTCACAGAGAACTCCAGAAAAATTTCAGCTCACTGTTCAGCAATTGTCAGAGAAAAGGAATGGATTTCAAGGTGAAATTAGAAAAGGAATGAAAAGTCAACAGCAGAACAACACCAGAGTTCCGTAGCTATGGTCCAACTGCACCCTTCACTCTGCGTTATTCCTCTCCTCTTGTTCTAGAAGTGTAAGAAAAATCTGAAGTGGGGAATTATGAGTGACAAGTATTCTGCGGCAGTGTCTGTACAGGAAAGGTGAAACAGAGTGAGCTTCTTGCTGGAAAAGAGAGGAAGAGGCGATGTGGGGGAAGAGAAGATGTGGGGGAAGAGGCACCTTTGAAGTTCACAAATGCTGTAGGAAAAATGCTGGGGATTGAGTGTTCAATCTCTCTTCCTGTACAGGAATCAAGGCATCATGACTAGTTTTCACTTGTAGGTAACAGACCTGTACAACTGTTCACTGAACAATGCTGTGCTATCAAGAGAAGACTGGGGAAGCACTTGGAAGAGATTTGTGCTGTGGGTGAGAGAAAAGTTACATCATGTGTAGGATTGACCCTTGCTGAGGATTCCAGAGGTGAGTGGGTGCTATGGGAGAGGCAGGCTGTGCTCACCCTGCATGACAGCCTGCCTGGGGTTCCTCCTTGGCAGGGAATCAGGCTGGCAGGACCCTGCTCCACAGCTGCACCACTGCTCTGGTGCCTTACCTTGCTGTGAAGGATGTAACAGGCATGTGGTCAGGTATCATAATGCATAATGCAAAGGAGCTGAATTAGGTCATATCCTCTCTTCTGATTATGGGATAGAAAAACATCTGATTACAGCATCTTGGGACTGTTACAAAACAGGCTTGCAAAATCAATGCCTTGTTATATTTTGAAAATGAACTGAAGCTGAGAAATGGAACCCACACAGATGATAAGGCTGATGGAAGTATTTTGAATTTCTCCATTTGAATGAAATACAATGAAAGTTAGGGATCTGTTTAGGGGTACTACTGCATCTGAGAAATTCTCACATCCACACTACACACAAGGCAAAATGGGAACAGACACAGAGGAATCCAGACTTGAGTTTTAAGTCAAGAAAGAAAGTAGACATCAATCATTAGCAGTAAGTAAATTGGACCTGGCACCTTAAGTGCCTTAAATGTTAGAAGTTACCCCTGAAATAGTATCCTGATTCTTAAAAGAAGATAGTAAATTACTTGCTGAGCAAATGGGTGACATAATCAAAATGATGAACGTTGCCAAATCCTGAAGAAGTGTAGAGCCTGGGAATAAAGAGTTACGACACAGGGCAGGAGTGAATTGCCAGTTTACAAGCAAACATCATACAAAACACAAGCAATGTAGGAGGCACAGCTGTAAAGAACAGTCTTTAGTTTGGGACAGCCTTAGTTGAGCATAGTAAGTGAAATCACAGTTCTCAGGCAATTCACCTCATATAAATGTTGCTGCTATCACTTGTGTATGCATGGAAAAACATGAACCCAAATAACCAATAATATAGAACAATCCTCCCTCTTGAAATAGAGATGAAATTAAACTAGATATATTTTCCTTTAAAAGAATCTCTCGCTATTATCTTCAGAGCGTTTTTCTGATAGTGAAATGAGTGATAAGATGGTTCTAGATGAAAAGAAAAGCCTTTTAATTTACTAAGGAAAAACCCCAGAAGGCTGCTGTGACTGGCAATATTAAAACTTACTCTTCTGTAATTGACTTGTGTCTAATCTAAGTTATTTTCTCAGCATTAGTGTTGGTCATGACAGTGAAACAATATTACTGATTCCAAGAAATATCAAAAATCTGATTATTTTTTAAAGTAAAATAAACTTAATGGCTGGGAGGCAAAAAAAGAATTTTTCTTGTACCATGAGTAAGCCAGTATGGATATTTTAAAGTCATTTTTGAGACTGACCTCAGGTTGCCCCACAGCAGTGCAATTGACCTCAATTTGAAGATTGACCTCAGGCTGCTGTCCTCTTCTATTTAACAGTGCATGGCTGCACCAAAACAATTAATTTGCAATGCAGAGGTCTAACAAGAACTGGTCTGCAGATAACTCATCTCTTCTGGGTTTATTCTCCTTCTTGCACTAAAAAGGAAAGGAGGAAAAGAGCAAAATAGCCTGGTGTTGGAAGCAGGGAATTTTGGCAAAGAATTTGGCACATATCTACCAAACACTTTGAAGTATTTGAGGTACAGCAAATTGGCAAAGAGCTGACTTTGCGCCTTAGTCCCTTGCTGGTCACTGGGAACTGGAGAAGGTGTTGTGGATAACTGGCTTTTGCAGATTTTGAACAAGTCCTAAGACAGAGTCATTAGACATAGAATAATGATATCTTGTAGAGGAGATCACGTTTTGTCAGATATATTGGCTATGAAGACTGCTTTTTCTCGCACCTGTCATTTTGATAATTATATTGATTTCTTTTGCATTCATCAAAGGAGACTAATGTTTTAAAATTACTAAAATTGGATATATATGCTAATTTCATACCCCAGGCACAAGAGTTGCATGTTTTGTGAAGCTGAAATTTTGATAACAGTGAATTTCAAGCTTCCTACTGGTAGTATCACTAGCTTGAATTAATACTCTTTTTCCACTCAGTAATGAATGTGTACATCCAGGGTGGTTAACATTGCTTTACAATGTAGATAAACAAAAACAGAAGAGTAAGCAGAGCATCAATTTTCATTGCAACGGCTTTTAATACACGGCTGTGTGAAAGTTCTGCAAGCACTTCTGTTTTTAATATTTGTGGCATTTGTGAAGTGAATATCCACTTGCAGCAACCTTCAGATAGTTTTTATTATTTCTTCTTGCCTCTGTTATTCTATAGAATGTCAAATTAATGATAAGTTGTCCCTTTGCTGAATGTTGTAAAAGCAAGTATAAAACTCATGTGTTGTATATTTACGCAAAGTGGAAGCTAATTTGCTCTCACACACTGAAAAGCATTATCCTCAACACTTTTAGTTCTCCAGTTCTTCTCTTTTTAAGTAAGGTTTCAGATTTCAGGTTTTTTTAGATACCTATTTTTAGATACCTGTTTTTCTTATTTGGTAGAATTTTTTCTATTTTTTCCTGACCTAAAATAATATATCTCTGGGAAGAAAAGTTTTACATATTAATGAGGATTAGACTGTTTCAGAGCTTGCACGGAAGCCTTCAAATGCCATTAAGGTGTTGCAGGATGAATGTGGCTTTTTTAATCAATGAGTGGTTCTTATTCACTTTCTACATGATGCTTTTGCAAAATATAAGAGTTCTTTTAGAGGACAGACCTTAAAAATAAGGTCTTAATAGCCAGATCAAAAATTACTGTTTCTGCTACATAGAAACATCAACAACTTGAACAGTATTTATATTCCACTTTAGAATGAAAATTTGAGTTTCGCAAAATTGCTTATTATTATATTGCTAATATAATACTCTCTTGAAAAACTTTTCATGTTATTCATCTCTACCTTATTAGACTACCTTGACATTCTTAATTTCTAACTGTCCTAATTATTCTTTCATTGAGCTGCAGTGTGGTAATTGAGAGAGAGAAAGAAAGTGATGTTATAGATAATACAACATATATTACAGTGAGGAAACAGTGAAGTTGCCTCTCTGCACTAGTAGTGGAATTGTGAAATGGTTGCTCTGAGTGTGCAGAGAGGAATTAGATATTTAATCCAAAGAAAGAGCTTATATCTGAGGACTGAAGTGGAGATCATCAACTCCCATCATCCTAGAATCCTACATCAAAGTACTCAGGCAACTAGACCTTAACTTTTACTTTTTCCTTGACATAAACTATGGCTTGGACAGCTTGATAGAACTGAGCAGGCTGGTGTAACATTTATTCCTTTATGTTTTACAGGGAACTTAGAAGTAACAGCTGAAAACTAAAGGTTACAAAACATGTTATAGAAAAAGCCCTACATAATTCGGGTGTTTGTTTTACCTTCTGAAGTGACCTGGGCACCATGAATCAGATCTTTAAAGGGATTTAAATGTTGACAATGTTAAGGGATTTTCATACCAAGGCATTTAAAAAATTCTTCCAAGTACTCCTCTGTGCCTTTAGCAATGGAAACACTGCCATGGAGACCCTTAAAGACATAATTAGCTCGCACAGCAGATACATGATGTGTGTTCCAAGAGGAAGTTCACTTCTGAAGATGGACCCAAGCTTTCTTGGTCCAAGGTTGCCAAGTTTTCTAATTGTCACACTTTTGAAATGCGATTTATTTTCTTTCCTTCAACTCTCCCTTGTACTTATCATGGTCTATGTATAAACTTAAAAATTAAAGAATTTATAGCACAGTTATAGCACAAATCCAACATGTTTGATTTCTAGCCTGCGTGTAAAAGCTGAATAACATTTCTAACACTTGGAGGGTGGGATATAGGGATCACATTTTATTTATCCACCTGTGCATTTGAAAACCAGCTATTCTATTTTATTGAAATACCTAATCTTAGTATGCCAGACATCAGCACTATGGAATGTCATCTGTTCCCATTCTTTGTATTAGAAATCCTCGTACATTGCAAAACCAGTTAGATTGAAGAGCAGAAGTGGCAAAAGACAATGAAGAAATTGTAAATTTGTATCTACTTGTGTGGGCCTGATTCTAATCTGTACGCTATTTTGTTTATAGTGGCAGGAAACATGGGTCTCCACTGTATGCAAGAGCATTTTGCAGTAAGTTCTGTGTCACTGAAAACTTGTGCGAACCTGGCTCCATGCTGCTGCCAGCTGTGGGGTTATGGTCTTAGGCCCTTTGCCTCAGTGCAATTACTTGTATCAGTATAACAATTAACACCAGTTGTTGACACAAATATAAAAGAGATTTAGATCTGTAAAGCCATATAAAATATACAAAAGGACCATATACTTTCTTATATCAAAAGTTTGTCTACATGGTACTTTATAGGCAGGTAAGAACTCTTTCATACATTATTCACTTTTTTCTTAGTTTTATGTGAGAGTAAAACAAACTTGAATTGCATAGCATGAAGAATCAGCTTCCCACCTCTAGTCAGGAGCAAGTTGTGTAAAGTTGGCTTTGGTGTTTTCCTAACGATAGCTACTGGATAGACCAGCTGAAACCACTGACAAAATACTGCATGCACACACTAGGAATAAATAAACATCATGACCTATCTGCACAGAAGCCTCTGCTATTCATTTTTTATAGCTCTGTCTTTGATATGAATTGTTTAGGTTAATTGCGTTACATGTGTATGAGCTTTGCAAGAATGGGTAAATGGGGCCCTACGTATTTTAAGTAGTATACTTAGTTAACCCATTCATTAATTGAACATGAAAGAAATATAATTATGATGGGAAGAGGAGTTTTCCATATTATAACTTCATCTGGACCTGGACCGGTTTAATTGTGAGTCCACTAGTCCACTACAAAATCTTTTAAGTCAAATTCATCTCATATTGGCATCCCCTCTTTCCATATGTTTTTTTAGACAGTGTAGTATGAATTATACTTATTATGGAAATGACAGCCAAATCTATTTTGCTTTGACAAGTAATATGCCAAGACAGCCTCTGTTCTGTCAGCAAGCATTGCCAAAGTACAAATGCATATGGCAGCAAACCTTTTTCAAGTTAAAACAGAAATGCTAAAAACTGACTTTGCTAATTTATCAAAACTGCTTCCTGGCTCTCACAGGATTTCTCCTGGCAGCTATAAGACATCCTTCTCCAATGCAACTAGAAACGTTTTGGAGCTAAGTCAATATTTTCATTCACAATTCATGTTAACACTGGACCCAAACATTGCAAGGTGCTGAATCTGTTAATGGGGAGGAAACCAACACTTTCCAACAAAGAAATCATGATCCTACTCTAGTGGTTTGCTGCCATTGCACAGGACTTTGTAAAATTGATTCTAGTTGTAAAAAATGGTTTGAAATACTGCTAAATGAATTTAGGCACGTTGTCCTCATTCTTTCTTCTCATTGCATATAAATGGACTTGTGAAGTCAGGACAGAGAACAATAAGTCCTGACTTCTTTTTTTTTTTTTTTTTCCCTACAGAATTTTTTAAAAATGAGCTTCCACTTCTGTCCTTCCTGCAGAAGCTCAGGTGCTCAGTAGTCCTCTGGTAGTGTCAATGGCCTTAGGGCATGGTTCACCACACAGGAGAGCTGCTTTGCTCCTTTTCTACACATACACATGTATTCTTATCTTGCTTCTAAGGATAGCAGAGCTCCATGCTGTTGTGCTTTAACCAGTTTAGAAATATCACTCAGCAGTTCTATGTTTTATGAGCCTGACTTGGAGAAGGAACTGCATGTTTTACATCTTCAGGAGTTATGTACTGTGGTATTTGTTAACTGATTTCACTGATAAAGCTCTTCAGTGCCTTTAGACATTTATGAATGCTGCTGTCATGTCTCTTACCTTTGCTAGCTCTGATCAGTATACAAAGGCCCCTTTCAATAGTTATTGTGTGGTTTCTCCTGTATAGCGACTCAATTAGTAGAAGACACTATCATTTTGGGTAGGGTAAGCATCCTGTTGGATAAGGCTTGCTTTTGAAGGCAAATGAATCCTGAATTTCTTTGGTGGAGTAGCAGTGACACCTCTGTAGTCTCATGCAAGGGATATGGCAATGGAGGCTTCAGTTGCTCTCTCCCTATTCTAAAGTTTCTTGCATAAGAATGGAAAAGTCTCTTCAGTCACTCAAATTATTAAATCTTTTTTTGACATTTTTAAAACGAATGCCTTTTAGGTGCTACTGACCATAACCCTAATCTTTTGCTAGTATAAATAATTATAGACTTTATTGACTTCAAAAATTATACTGACTTGCACACTTGAACTGGTTAAGTGTACAGACAAGGCCTCTAGGGCATAGCCATTAGGAAACAGCAAATTTCTGTGGGTTTTATTCATTTGGGTCATGAACTGGCAGTTTTTCTGTCACCCTGAGAAATACATTTCTGAGATCTTGACACTAGCAAAATTAGTCATATGGGATGCTGGTACAGTAATTTTTTCAGAGAGGGTCCAATCCCTCCTCTTTTTTATCCCCTTAGGAATTTGTGTTTACATATCTAATGACTTTGTGTTTTGAGAATATAATTTTCTTTGCTGTTTCACAGAAAATTCAACCTTGAATTTTTCCCCCACTCATATTTTAAACTTCAAGCGTGTCCCCTTTGAAATCAGTGACAAAACTCTCCTTGGCATCAAGGAAAAGCAGGGCTGAGTCAGCTGACAGCTCTGTTTTGAGCTGCTCCTGCAGGAATGCAAAGGATGAACACACAGAGAGTATCTCTAGAATGGAGAGTCCCTAAATTGGATAGGTCTGCCCCTGCATCTGGCCATCACTTGGCAGACATAACAGTGCTAAGTTTAGCTTTGTATCGATTGTAATTTGCTGTGGCATGCTGGGCAGGGACGAAGATCCAGAAACGGAAGATTATAATGTATCATTGCATTTACAGTATTGATATTATTGCAAATCGTTCCCTAATTTCTGCAGAAATATTTCGGGCACAGTCATATGAATATACTAAATATAACAGTCTTGTTTCATCATTTGGAGAGCCAGAAAGGTGTTAGATTTCATAACATGTAATAGAGTTAATCCGTTTCATAAATTGGGAATTGTTTAAGATCTGTCTGAAGATTTTTCTAACTGCATTTTGCATTAACCAGTGTCTGCAAATTTGTAATAACAGATTTGGAAAGAGACTGTTGATAAGAAAAAAAGAGTTGCAAAACATTGAGTAAAGATCTGAAAATGCCAAAGTAATTAACTTTCACTAAATAAAGAAAAAATTTCCAAAGGCTAGTGGAAAACAGCCATGTGTTTCCAGGCTTTCCACCAACTCTCCAGCTGTACAAGTTCCTAGAACATTTAGTCATAACACCAGGACTGTAGAGGCACAGGTACACTGATAGGGTGTGAATGAGGAACTGAGTACCTGCTAAGGTCTATGAACCAGCTGGTGACACCCAGGCTGAAAAGTCCTACACAGGAAGTCTTTGCAGGGGAAGGAACCTAGTCTTTCTTTCCCTTTTATTTTGCTTAAAAGTGTAAAATTACCTCTCCTCTTTTTAAGTACCACCACCAGATAGCAAGGCTGGGATTAGCCTTTTCAACTTCATCGCAGAACAATTAATCCAGGCGTAGACATGAACCATATTGCACACATTTGAAAATGCACGGGCATCACAACTGGACACTATACTTTGTATAGAGGGATATGTGAAGTACTTAGATGTTGCTTTTTTGCCAGGACGTACCACATTAAAATGCTGGAATAAATTTGACAAAGATGCAGAACCAATTTACAACTCCTATTGAAACAAACCGTAAGAAGCTAAACTAAGAAGAACCAAGTACCAGCCCCATTTTGAAAAATTTTCTAAACCATGTTTTATAGGGTTTGCCAGACAAGTAGTCATAGACACAGATCAGAATGACTGTCCTTCACAGTTCCAGCTGACTGTGAGTCAAGGAAATCTAAGTCACTCACTGTTTTATAGACACTGTACCCTGGTGTCAGCTGCTTCAACCCTCAGTACACAGCGATAGGATCACACCCGCACAACACTGCATCCAGGACAATTAGTCCTTGTGGTGCTGGTCAGGCATGAGCTCCTGGTAAATCCATGTTGACTGTTCCCACTTTCTCTGTGGTCCTCTGAGTGTTTGGATACAGCTTCCAGGAGACACTGCTCCCACTACTTTCCTAAAACCCAAGGTTAGGATGACTACTCTCTTGTTCCTCAAAGTCTCCTCCTTGCCCTTGTGAATTAGACATGCAGTGTTGGCCTTAATCCAGACATCAGGAACTTCTCTGAGCTGCCATAACCTTCTGAAGATAGCACAGTGACCTTGCAATGACACTGGCCAGTTCCCTTAGCACCACTGACACCCGCTGTATCTCATCCAATTTGTTAGTGGTCACTGCCTTCCTCTATTTCATGTCATGCTGAGGTCTTTCACAAGGCTTAGGAAGCCGTGTATGTGCACATTTTATTAGTAACAGCTGAGGCAGAGAAAGCACTGAGTATCTGATTTTTTTTTTTTGCTGTCACTAGGCCCTCAGCACCACAGCATGCTCCTGTTTTCCTTTGCTTTACTTTTTCTGATAATGTGCAGTAGAAGCTTTCTTTCTCACCTTTCAGATCACTTACTAGTTTCAACTTCAGCTGAGCTTTGGCCTTCCTAATTGCTTCCCTGCAGGCTTGGACAATGCCTTGATACTCCACCTGGCTTGCTCACTCCTTCTTCCATGTGACATAGATCCTAGGACTTGTAAAGCTAATAAAACTTAATGCACTTCACTTCTTTTCCTCCTAGTACCGTTTGCTAGGATCAACTCCAGTTGTCTCTGGCCACTCCATACATCAGTTTAATGGCTGTCATCTTGTGATCACTGCCACCCTGTAACCAGCCTCCACAGAACACACAATTTTAACCTCTTATGGTAGCCTAAAAACTAGGAGATAGAGCAAGTAGTTGTTTTCCTTATGATAAACAGAAAATGCTTAGTTGGAAAACAGTTGATTACTAGTACAACTGTACTGCACGACTGTTGTGAATCTTTTATGTGACCAGCTCTTCACAGATGCTTGGGTCAAATGATGCCTAGCTCCCAGTAACAAGGATAAGCTGCTGTTTCCATGAAAGGAAATAGAAATAGAAAGGTGTACATCTAGCACTTTTATAACTAGTATTATACCAAACGAGACTGGAAAAACATGCTGCATTTACGTTCCAGATGTTAGTCATAGTAATGCATCAGGCAGAGTAAGGCTTCCTTTCCTCCTAATGGTGTTCAAGCATAAACAAAGAGTTTAAAGTGTTTACAAGCTATAATAATGGAAACCCACTGTGTTGTTTCAGAAGGGATAAATACACCAAGATGCCCATATATGAAGGTGAGAAAGAAGAAACCTTCAGAGACATAAATTAACTGAGCATTGTGGAACATGGTTTTGAAATAAAATGCTTCCACCCTCCCCCATTTTTACAGGGTTTTTCCACTCAGATAATATAGATGTCTAAGGTACAATTATAACATCTTCAGAAGATTGTTATAATATATGAAAGAGGAAATAGTAATATATGAACAGAGTGATACTGAGAAAGAGGGTATGTGGTTTGAGTAAGAAATCCTCTGATCTCAAAAGAAGCAGATGATGCAGATAAAATACAGGCTTCACTGGCACAGCTAGCAAGGAACTTTTATGTGTACATAAAGCAATTATAAAAGGTGTTTGATTTTGCATTAAAGCAGCCAATTAGTTCCTTTTTTGACTAAAAATATATATTTCTACTTTTTGTATTTCAGCAGACAACAAACCAAAATGAATCTTGGTAGAAGTAATTGATTAGAAAAATCTTTTCATGTTATTTTAGTGCAGGAATTCTGATGGGAAACAATATCCCCCACATCAAGACCCCTCTCCTCCTGCCTGACAATTTACACACAAAGGTTTTCCAACAAAACTGGCAAAGATGGGGACTTCATAAAGGTAACTTTGCCTCTGGGGTCAGGTTGGGTGTTCGAAGGCAGAGGCACTGTTGGCTGGGTACCCACATGACTGACGTGTTGGCTGTGGCTGTGGTGAACCCTGCCCACAGGGCTGTGCCACGTAGGCCTGTTTGTTGGTTCAGCAACTGTATTTCTCTTGAAAACAGGAAGGGGTCAAGACATGCCAGCAACAAGTAGGTGCCCACGTCACAGAACAGAGCACACAGGGGCTGCAACACGAGCGAGAGTGCCAGAGTCTCTGTTTGCTTTTCGTGTAATTGCACTGCTGTGTTACACAATGTATTTAGCTTTTCCTCTTGTGTGGGAGCAACTTTCAGGAAGGTTTCAGCAGCATAATAGCTTCCCATGAGGAATGATTTCAAAGGGCAACTCTGAGATATAGGTGGAAGAAGAGCTGTTGATTTTAACATGTTTTCATAGCATGTTTGAGAACAGCCATGTTTTAGAGTATTAACACTCCTTTATAAAAGGATATTTACTTAGAGGTAAACACTATAACCTGTCTAATATTCTGCCATTTCTTGTAGTCCCTAAATAATTACTGTTATGTAAATACTTTAAAATAAAAAATATAAATATTAATAGTGATAACACAAGGGTTGAGATGAGATTAAATTGACTCACAGGGGTGCATATGGAAGTCTTGGAGGTTATTTTTTAAGTCCTGAGAATCGAGGTTGCTATCCTGGCACAGAATGAAAGGGATATACCCTGTCACAGATATGTTTGGCAGCATTTTAAGGATTTGAGAATGCTTCATTCATATTCACAGAAGCACTGAAGTAGGTCAATCACCACTATGTGTGGTGCTTATGGAATACATCAGTAACACTGATTTTTCAGCCTTTCAGCTACTGTGATTCTGTTCACATTCACTGACTAAGGGAGATACCCCAGAGCTCACTTCAATTTCCAGTGTGAAGCAATGACAACTCTGTCACAAGATTTTGAATGGATAGGTCTACACTAAGATTTTAAGCCTCTTGAGAACATCTTCAATTGGTTTTGATAAGACTTTCTGAATCTTGTGTAATGCAGTTGGAGACAATATATATGGTTATTTTCTTGGGTAAGTTCCAGAAATCAAAGGACAATAGGACATATTCTTCTGACCAGCCTTGATTATTACTAAAGGAAGAACTGATCTATTCTGAGCATAACATATGCCTTCCTTACACTTTAATGGGGTATTCCTCTCAAGGTAGCAGATGAGGGGAGAGGACACAAGCAACACTGTGGTTCATAACACAGACCTTACCTTTTCCATGCTGAACATAAGATATGAAATCGAATACATCTCTTGCAAGTATCCAGTCAAGACTTTTTATGTATGTTGTTAGCATGAACAACCTCGATATCTTGTTACTCAGCTGTTTTTAAGAATTTTGGTTAGACAAGCACTGTAAAAAAAGATAATTTGGGGTAATAAATTCAGAAGGCTTTCATTGCAGGTTGTGCTATAAAAAGATATATTAGAAATAACTAGAACTCTTAAGTAAAATATACCTCTATTATTGGCAGAGAGTGTTGCAGTTAGATGTTTACTGGCATTTGGCATCTCTCTTTTCTGACTATTTCCTTTTCTTTTTTTGCGAACTTTGATGTTTTAATTAAAAAAAAAAATCTAGTAGAAGCAGAAAAGATCAACTTTTTAAAATAGGCTACAAGGAAAATCTCTACAAAGAAACTGTCTGTTCAAAAAACACATTGAGAAACCGAACATTTTAAAAAGCAGGAAACTCTCCAAACTCATGACAAAGGTTTAAGGTGTGTGCTTTTGTCTGGGAACAAAAAGGTCTGTTCTGAGACATCCAGGTTCTCTATTGTCTCGAACTTACGGACTTTTTCCCTACTAAAATGGAAGAAAGATGTATAATGTGGAGGCTGTCGGCGTGAATGCTTGAGCTAAGGAGGGTTTTGTTTGCAAAAATCATGCAAGTTTTTGTGGTATAGAAGAAATTACACTGTTACGAAGCATCTTTTTACCCCAGTTAACTAGTTTTAAGCAAGTATATCTGCCTATATGTTTTGTGCTGCCGGGAACTGATGGGCTCCCGTTGCTGCGATTCCGATGCTCGGGATGCTCGGAGGGGGGTGCGGAGCAGGATGCTGATGCTGGCTGGCATCGCTGCTGAAGTGCCTTACACAGCGCCTAATCACCGGCTTCTGGGAAGGAGGAGGCACGGGGAGAGTTTGTTTTTCCTATAAATTGATCTCTGATCCTTTCATCCCCCAGCATAGCTGTACTTGTTTAGTCTGCTGAGGCCTCTCAGGGCTAACGCATAATGAAGTAGACTCGCATAAGGGTGTTCACAGCCACAGCAGGGCTGTTAGCCGTGCTCTTTAATGGATTTGGATAAAACCTTGCTCAGCAAATAGCATGCTGAAAACAAATATTCTCTTTGTTGTCTTAGGATATACTGTCCCCATTACTGTACTGCATTTGTTCTCAAAACCGACCCACACGTGGTCTCATGTTGATCTTTGAACTTTGAGCTGACCAGTTATCCGATAGCAGCACCTCACTGTGAACCTTAGCATAGAAACAGGTCACTGGATTTGAAACAGCAGCAGAATGTGTGCTGGCCTGGTGGGAAGCCATGTGGTAGTTTTCTAATTTATTCATAATTTTACTTAAATCAGAGGTTGTATGGAAAAGTAAATTAAGTAAATACCCAGCTGAATGCAGCCTGTTTGAGTTGCTCCACACTGTGCAGCCAGCTGTGAGGGGGAAAATACAGCCTTAGGATAGCAAAGCTGTGAGTCCAAAAGCTCAAGGGGTGACCAAAGCACCCAGCACATTCTTGGGCAGTTTATAAACATGGCAAACATAATTAAATCCATTCCACTAGACGTCACTGCAGAAAGGAATTAATTGCACACAGTAAACCAAATAGTGCTCCCCTTTCTGACCCTGGGCTACACCTTGATTTGGACTGTGAAAGGAGACAAGGCAGGTCTTCATCTCCTGTGATGCCATCTTTGAGCACTAGGACTTTGACACCAGGTGCTATAACCAAATGGTACTGAATTTCTGACTTAAATCTTCTAAAAATATGGAAATTCATGTTGCTGTGCCATGCATTTAAGGACAGCTCAACTTTACCTTTCTTTTCTGTCTGGAGGCAAGACAGGACTTTGGTTTCATGTCTCTGTTTTCTGGCTGAAGGCGTGGGGTCAGTGCTGAGCTTTAGAAATTGCTCTCTTTTAAAAGCTGTGAGATACACTGTGTCCCAGGCCACCAGCAGCACAGCCCAGGCCAGGCAGTGCTGTTAGCTCAGGGTTGAACCCAAAGCCACAACCTCACCACTTGCCAGCTCCTGGAAATTCTGGCCTGGTGTGTTTGCTCCCCTCATTGGCAAACAGATTCGGGAAGGGGTAGCAGGAGGGCATGCTAATTCAACAGGTGTGCCTTTGGTGTACCAGGCCACAGACAGAAAAGGCATGATGGTGTAAATAGGAGGTTTAATATTTCACCAAAATGTCAAAGCTTAAAATGCCTGCTGGAGCAACAGAAATGCCTATGCGAGGCTGAAGTGAAAGCACAGACCACAGTAAAATTCTTGTAGCATTAACACCGATGGGATCGTTAGAGTGGTTATTCACTGCAGAGATGGTTAGTGGTATGCAGGCAGCAGGGTTTTAGTTTGGTGGCATTTTGCTGACTTTACAGTAAAATGGTCTTCCTTTCTCAGAATTTAATGTGCTATGTCAGGACTAAATTATATAATGGATGCCTGGGACCTTCTATCTTGTGGTCTGATTCTATAACAAATTTCACCCTTCCTTTCATCAGAGAGGGTAATTAATGGACTGTACTATGATTTCCATATGATAAAATCTGCAGAGAACTTCTTTAGTTGTGTATATATAGCCTTGTGAAACACTTGGCTTCAAAAGAGACTGCATTGTGCGGAACTTAAGCAGTACTGATCCATTTTTCTGCAGAACTCTTTAATGCATTCAAATTTCCATTTTTTTCTGAGGTAAAGATTTCTCATTTTTAGCATTTAGCTACCATATAGAGTTGTGCACAGATATTTGTAGCCAAAAATTGGTCAATATTCATGAAGGTTCAATAAACTAAGAACCTCTCCCCTAGGCAGGGGTTATAGGGTAAGATCAGTGAACTCTTTAGTTAATTTACTAGAGAGTGGTCTGGGCTTCAACTTCAGAGTGCAAGGAAGAAAGGCAGGTGTCTGTAAAGAAATCACCTTGTTATACCAAAGAAAATCTGATCATCCTGATTTTAGCAAACTGAATTGACTGACACCAGTCCTGAAGCTTTCTTTTTTTTTTTTACCCTGACCTGAAGGACAGCATGGAGAACAGATTTAAGAAAGAGGGAAATAGAAAAAAAGGGAATAAGAATGCTCTGCAGCTTTTTATCTTCATTCGTCTGCAGTAGTAAAAGATTCCTATATGAGTATGTGGTAAAATAATCATTTGTCAAAGAGGTAAACTTACTGTACACCAATGGTCTGCACTTAAAACATCCCTAGTGTACTATGAACTATATAGTGTTCATAAAGTCATACTCAAGAGTCAAATATTCTTCCTTCTTCAATTACTGCAGTATTCCACTGTCTCTGAGGATGGGTTATTAAACACTCAGTGTCAAGGCACACCACACTGTATTTGTATGATGTATGATTCATTAGGTTAATTTTCTTTTTTTTTTCAAATTTTTTATCTGGTTATATGTATGTATGGTTAACATGCACCCAAAACCCCCAGAAAACACAACAAAACACAAAACCCCAAACAAGCAAAACAAAACAAAAACCAAACCAAAACCAAAACCAAAACCAAACAAACAAACTAAAAAACTACCCCACAAAAGCAAACCAAATAAATATTAAAAAAACAAAAAAACCCAAAAAAACGAGAGCGAGAGATAAAGGAGTCCCCTAAAAGCCAGGTAGCCCATAAAAGCCTGAGGTCATTTCTGCTTGGACCTTGCATAAAGTGTGCCTGCCAGTTTCAATATATAAAATCCAGTGCCAAGTGACTGAAATTAGGGTTTTACTGTTTGATCTTTCAGGCAAGTAAGCAAATTGTCACTTTCGTTTCTCTAAAATTGCTGGGATAGCAGATCTGCCCGTTATTTTTTCCAATCCACACTATTTTAACCAAGGTATGGAGGAAGGAGTCTGGTCAAAAGTAATTAACGGTTCTGAACAAGTTTTCATTGGGGTATTTCTTTTACACATGTCAAGGGGAGTATATCTGAAAAAAGGACAAGGCTGGTTAAATGGAAATGAAGGTTCCAGAGGAAGTTATGTTCTTTTAGAAGTAATATGCTAAAAGGCTGAGATTACAGAACTATTGCTGAAGGAGCAGCATGCTCTCACACATTGCTAAGTGCCCCCAAACTGACATCATCATTAGTTATTTATAGCATACTAATATCTGAAGGACCTAGTCAGAAGTAAGGCCTTCAGATATCATCCTCTGTCCAAACAGGAAGAATGTCCTCAGTGCTGAAAAGCTCACAATGTCATTTAATCTCCTTGGGGTTGAAGCCAATCAGAATATCTTGTGTGGGCTTCAAACAAAGAAAAGGTTTTTGCAGGAGCAGCATCTCAGAGAAACCTTTCTTAATTGGTAGATTAATAATTCCTTAATTGAACATTTTAATAAATTTGGCTGACACAGTCAAGTACTAAGAATGCAGTGAAATGTTAGTCAAAATGTTCATATGCCAACCTTCTTTGAACAAGCATAAATTTATACATGGTAAGCACAACATTTCTTAAAGATGTTCTTAAAATAGTATCTTTCATGTTCTAACAGTATACATAGGCACACGTTCAAGAAAAGGAGTAAGAGAAATACAGGAACATGCATATTTGAGCGTTGCAGCCTCTGTCAAGCGACTGACGGTGGAGTGTGCAATTTGAGAATTCAGAGTAGTGGCAAAATTGGAGGTTGTGATAAAACATTTTTGAAGGCTGACTATTTTACACGACGTTTCAGTCAATACAGCTGCTCCACTTGCCTTACAAGAAAACCATCATTTCTTACCAGAGAGTGAAGAAGTTCTATTTTTTAGAAAGCACTTTTTCAAATCTTTCTAATCTGTATTCTGCAAACCCACCACTAATGGCAGGTTTGCTGGAGTGTAAACCACTCACTACTTTGCCTTGGGCTGTCTGGTTTGTTCAAGTTACCCTGGAACAGAAATAGCTGTAGTTTTGGCAGTATCAGTCCTGCTTTACTATAGGGAATACATCACTATTTATCAGTGAGCATTTCCAAATGCAAATGACCCTCCAAATTAGGGATGTCCTGCCTCTTAGAACCACTGCTAAATGACCACCTGCATGTGTTCATATTCAAAGCTGGTCTACTCACCCCATATGCATCTCCTCCAGTGTTTTATTCGACAATCTGTTTCAGCTTCGCAAGGGAGCTAGCAAATTATGTATTGCTCATTTTGTCAAAGTCATCATTGATGACAATTCCGGCATCAAGAGGCTCATTTTGTTCTGCAGATGTTTTTTTCAAATAGAAGATAAATCATGGTTTTCAATCTTTCTTTTTTCTCTTTTTCTTTTTCTTTTTCCTTTTTTTCTTTTTCTTTTTCTTTTTCTTTTTCTTTTTCTTTTTCTTTTTCTTTTTCTTTTTCTTTTTCTTTTTCTTTTTCTTTTTCTTTTTCTTTTTCTTTTTCTTCTCTTTTTACTTTTTCTTTATTTTTCTTTTCTATAGTGAGGATGCATGCTGTGCTGCTAGGAATAGGAGTGGAAACACATAAAAAATAAATTAATAGAAAAAATATTGAGTCACAAGAGGAAATCCACTGCAAGTCTACACAGCCCATTAGTATGTTATATTTAGCTTCAGCATAATGGACAGGAAAAAAATAGAAAGTTGTTTATATGAAAGGAATGGTCTCATTCATATTGGATAACACCCCAAATTCCAAAACATGATTTATAGTCTCTGGCCAGCCCACAGCTATTTTGTGACACAGGATTTCCCAAGCTTATAGGGTGGCATCTTCATATGAAAAGAACAAGTGACCTCAGAAGCAAGGTGCTGTACGAGGCTCGTTTTACATTCTGTAGAAATGCAGCTTGTCCAAGGGCTATACTTCACATTGTGAAAGGAACACACTTTGCTGCCAGTCCCTTGAAGCTGGCAGTTAGTGTTCTTAATTGCATTCACAATAAATTCAATTTTTCAAAACCCCTGATTTTTCATTGACAAATGAGATGATTATATTTTCCAGGAAAACAAACCTCTCCATGCACTCAACATTTTTTAGCAGAAACTGTGAAATTCCCTGAACCTTATTGGAAGGCACATTGTGTTTTGCAGAATGTCTTAACTTCTCTGGTGGCCAGTTCCCTCAAATATGTTAGAGATATTTTTTCATCCTTTGAAAAGAAATCATGCTATTCCTCCTCTATAATTGGAAGTGACATATCATGGGATTCTCAAGGGGTGAGTGTATCAAGAAAACCAGACTCAAAAAGGCTGGTTAAGTCTCACAAAGAAGGACAGATACGCAGTCCATGTACTGGAGCTGCCTTGAGGGAGTTGACTGGAGAGGCTCTGTGTTCAGAGCTGGGGTTAGAAAAACAAAAACACACTCAAAGCTGAATCTGGCAAGGAGTACAAAGGGTTACAAGAAGGGTTACTACAGATCTAGTAGCTGCAAAAGGTACGTAGTGGAATATGTTGGCTCATGGCTGATTAGGGCAGGGTACCTGGGGGCAGGGAGGAGGATGAGGCACTCAGTGTCTCTTCCCTCTGTCATTACTGAAAGATTAGCCTTCAGCAATCCATGACACCAGGGAGAACATCTGGATCAAGGAAGACCTACCCTTACTGTGGGGGGCTCAGTTTAGCTGTACATGTACAAACTGTACATACACACACCCATCCATGGGCCCTGATGGGTCCACAGGAACATAAGAAAAACCTCTTTACTGCAAGAATAGTCAAACACCAAATGAAGTTGCACAGAGAGGCTTTGGAGTCTGCTTTCCTGGAGATATTAAAAACTCAACTGGACACAGTCCTGATAAGCCTGCTCTATTTGACCTTATTTTGAGCAGGAAGTTGGACTAGATGATCTCCAGAGGTACCTTCCCATCTCAACCATTCTGTAATTTTGTGTGATTCTGTAGGAGGGTGTGAGAAATAGTTGTGATTTAAAAAGTACTTAAATTCCTTTATTAATACAAGTATTGTATGAATTCTTCTTCTTCTTCTTCTTCTTCTTCTTCTTCTCCTTCTTCTTCTTCTTCCTCTTCTTCTTCTTCTTCTTTTTCTTCATAATAATAATAATAATAATAATAATAATAATAATAATAATAATAATAATAATAATAATAATAGCAGCTATTTAGGAATATAACACTTCCAATACAAGTGAAGTTACTACAGAAATATATGCTTATCCAAAAGGACAGTTTACCAATAAAACCCATATATCAGTCAACTGTAATTTTTTAAAATCATGTTCAATATTGAGTACTTCTGGAAAATGTTGCAATGTAATTTAAAAACTTCATTTCCACTAAAAAAAAAATCTCTCTTAAAGAAACCTGAAGAAGCAATATCATCTGGTAATTCAAGTGCACACAGTATGGTCTGAAAACCAAAGCATTCTGGCACAAATTGTCATAATCTAAATTTGTGACAGTCACACCAAATAGCAGACCCATGCAAATGTATTTGATAGGAAAAGGAATTACTTCCAATTGCTCTTAAATGGGGAAAATTTTAATCTGTTTTTCAAAGCTAGAAAACCCAATATGGAAAATGCCCGCTGCACAGCATTCTACACAATTCTGTTAACAGCTTTTTGACATATCTGGTGCTTTCTGTTGAAGCTTCAGTGTTATATTTTAGATGAATACTATAAGAAAATGATCAATACATACTTAGTAAATTTTCTATCCAGAACAGCCTGACAGGACAGAGAACATGAGAATCTTGACCTCATAGCAATTTAGAAATGACAGCCAGCATCAACTAAGTTACCTCTATGCCAGTTTAAGAGCGGAGGCTAAAAAGAACCTGTGATGAAATATTAGACAACTTGTAAGAAATTCACAAAAACAGATGCACATGTATGTCCTTTTGGAAGGACGACTCATTTTCCTTTGAAGCACACTGTAACTAATTTGTAGAAGACACCAGATAATGTCACACATAAAGGCAGCCATGTCATGTTTCAGGCTCTCCAGAGCTGAAATGCTATGAAGCTAATGTGGAACAAGAAAAGGCTGTTTCAAATAGTGTCCAAACACCACAAATAATAATTGCTAAACCTGTTTGAATGGCAGCCCAAATGCCAAAGAAAAATGTAATGTAAATCTGCAGAGTTCCTGGAGGATTGTGAAGAAATGTAGAGATAGCCCTTTTGACCAAAGCGTGAATCTTATTAGCACTGAACACTTTTTGGCTTCTTGGAAATCAGGAAATTTGCTGGATATCACTGCAGTGATCCCCCCAAATAATTGATATTTCTCCCATTTTACCATCCCAACTTGCTTTAAGATAATGGAATTTTCATGACTTTTCATTAATTGGTAGAATATGCTAAAGAATATGAATTTTTCCATACTGCAATAACATTCCAATGCTGCTAGACAAATGACAAAGTCTGAGAGAGTCACTGTTAATATTGATAACATTTTAATAAAGAAAACTAAGAAACAAAGAAATCATTCTTTAATGGAGAAATAGCTCCATGGAATCTTAATTTCAATAACCCAGCAGGTGAAGTACTAAATCATGCAGTGATTGAAAAAAGGAAAAGAATGAGACACCTAAGCCAACCTTATGTCTGCAAAAAAAGCAAATTTCCTCAAACACTTTCTCATTATGAAATCTGCACATGAAAACAAGTTACCTGTGCTCAACTGATGTCCTTTATTCAGATAATACAGAATAAACAGACTAATATTTCACAAAACATTTGAATACATTTACTCACTGTGAGGGCAAAACAACAAATATGGACATGCAGGATGATGAACTATCTGTTCCATTGAGATTTGATGAAGAAGACTGGAAAAGAACAACATTTGACAAGCAGCTGAGTTATGCAGGAACAGTTAATTAGAACAACTTATCTCCAAAAGAACCCAAATACAAAGCAGACTTCTCAGGCTGGAGTGTCAGTGGAGTCCTGTTTTCTCCACAGAAGCCACAAAATATACTCACTTCATCTAAATATCCAAGGAGAAATAGCACTTTATTTCCCAATTGTTCGCTTAGCAAGGCCTGACAAGATCAAAATATATTGTTAAAACTTGGGCTACTATTGTAGCTTTTATATATGGTTTTTTAAACTATTGCTTTTTATGTGAGTCACTGTAAAGGTCTAGGCAGAAAGAGATACAAAAATTCAAATAAGGGTTTAATAAGCTTTCACCAGATTGATATAAAGAGATGGAAACCCAAAAGTATAAAAATAACAAGCTACAGACCTTTCAGCAAATACAACCTTGCAGATCTGAGATATGAAAATTTTTTAAAAACTCATTTCAGTTAAGTTTTATTTTAACAATTCAATTTCTTCCTATTTGTAAGCCAGTTAAGTTTTATTAATCTCCTGCAGCTTTTTGTCACTTTATTTTTTTTTTGTGGGCCTGTTTTATTCCCTTCCCTTACAATGTATTTTACATACTGATTTTCAGGCACAGTTTACTGTTTCCTGCAAGGAGCAGAGCTCATGAAACTAGCAGCTGAAGTTATTGTTAGCACACAAATAGACAGACCATAAAGTCCCTGATGATCCAGGGACTATATAATGCTGACTAACTCCAGTAGCACCAACAGAAATTTCATAAGCCTGTGCTTTGATTTCAGCAAGTCCATTCCATCCACTTCTCTCCACCTGAGAACTGCTAACCTGACCTTATCACATGAGCACCCTGCACTCTTCTCAGGCTGAAAGGAATGTTTGGGTGGTTAGACCCAGCAGATTCCTGGCTGGGCTGATGGTGGGCTGGGCACCTCCAAACACTTCAGGCAGTGTCCCAAACCTCTGCCCTGCATACTCGGCGCTTGGGCATCGCAGGGTGAGCGGTGCACACGGCAGCGCTGCTGAAGAAGAGCTTTGGTGGTTATCTAATCTGCAGTGCCAGAGGGCTACTGAGCAGGAGGGGTTACAGAAGAGCTGTTTCAGATGCTTCACATTCCTCTTCAACTTCACCCTGGCATAACTTAAAAGCAGAGACAAGCCCTTGTACGTGAGGGACAAACAGTAACAGAGGGACTACTGCTATGAAGCGCTGAGTATTTCCAAGAGTTAAACATGCTCAACGCCTTCATAAGGGGAAAAAAGTCACCTTCTTACTTTTGTGAATAGTTTCTAATCAGAACAACATGTAAAAGTGATTTGGCTCTATCTTGGTGCTAATCTGCTTAGCTAAGATCAGGGCTCAATGTACGCTTTTTCCAGCTGGACCCATGCTATGCTGCAGGGTTCCTTGCATACCCGTAGAATGACCTTAGAAATTCTGCAACAGCTTCCTTTACATTTAAGAAAGGTATTTATTGAATTAAATATGAGCATGAAAAATAATTTCAGGACAGAGACTCTTGTTTTATTTATTTTAATATGAAATTTTATTTATTGTGGTTTCCTTGTATTTTGGTGAAGACCATCATTTTGGTCTTGGTCTTCAGTTTGGTACAGATTCCTGTTCTGGTACCAAACTACTGTGTTATGGATTCTGCAGATAAGAGGATTGGGTGGGTCTGGAGTTCTCAGTTATTTGGGAGAAACTACTTTTGTGGCTCAGTTTTGTTAGTGAGTCTTTCGTGCAAAGTGATCAGCAGTGAAGCAGTTAATAAGACTGAAATGTAAGCTGTCTGTAAGGCTTCAGAGCTAACATCGATTGGGATGAACAGAAAAGTTCACACCTCTCAGAATTAATCTCTCTGCCTAAAAGTTTTGTTCACTGTTCTGGAAGGTCACTTAATTACCATGAGAAGTACAGACATAATCATATAATGAAGGTTAAACTCCAGTATGTTGTTCTGAGGCAAGGAATGGAAAATCAAAGCAGATTCAGCAGCTCAGCAGACATGAAATAGGTGGTCTATGTTTGTAGCTGTTTTGACCGAGTCTCCTTCTTCAAAACATGTGGGGTGAATCTCACCACCAAATATTCTTTGAGGTGCAAGGATGTTTTTGGGGTTTTTCTTTATTAAATATATTCCATTCACAGCTCAGTTTTATATGAGATGAATTACTAAAAATTATTATCCATTGTAAATACTATTAGGAAAGTAGCATTTTCTAGAGTATGGCATAATGTTAAAAGATTAGTGAAGTTACACTGACATTAAGCATGGTTTAACAGCCTGAATAGACAAAAAATCTTTGGCATAAACAAGCCTGTTTGATTTTGTGTCAGTTAGTCACGGTCACTGGGAATGGGAGTATAAGAGCACTGAAAAAGATATCCCATGTCACAGCATCTGCTCTCTGTTAGGCAACAAGACAAAATGAATCCCTTTTCAGATGCTCTAAGGTGGACAGAAGACTGAGGACATAGCACGGAAGTCCTCCAGCTGCACCTGCTGGATTTTTCATACTCAAATTGTTGCACTTAGTCTCTCTACATCATTGGCAATTGAGTACTGTCACTAATATGCTAACTTGTCCAGGCAGCCCACAAGTCCCTCAAGTAGAAAAACCTGGAAAGAGTGCTGAAAGAAAGAGGACAATATTTACCAAGACCACTGTGAGTCCTGGAACTCAAGAAACATGTTTTCCCACCTGTTTTTATCTTGCATTAATTATATATATATTTTAAATGCTTTTAATTTATAAACTGTGCTTCTTGTTTGCAGATTTGTTAGTCTAGAGCATGCAAAAGATATTCATGCTCACATGGCAATTCTTCTTTCCCATGTGGGGGAATGCTGGAATGCTTTTTTCCCCTTTGTGGTTACACAATTTCATAAAAGGTATAGATTTATTATTTCATTAATTATCACCTAATTATATTAATTATTTAAAAATGCCAATTTAATTATTTTCAAGAATGAAGGGTAAAGTTACCCTTCAGTCAAATTTGACTGAAATTAACTAATGAGGTCACAAGTTATTAGCAGAGAGATACAAACCGATAGACACAAATATCCACATTCTCTGACCTCTTTGGGAGTTTGAGTAAAAGAATCTCAGAATCTTTAAATCTCAGTTTATGGACCCTCGAGTTGTAAAAGAGATTTCTACTCTCTCCACTCCAGTACTTGTACTTTGAGCTGCTAGATCTTTTTGACCAAATAGCTCTGTGTTACTCAGCTCTCAAGTAAGATAATTATATTTGGAGTAGCATTACAGAAAAATCTGCTTGTCAGCATCTGCCTGTCATGGGCCTGGGAGGAAATACTTTAAGCAGCTGGTGTGAGTGATTTTGGGATTGTCTCAGGGAAGCCCAGCCTGAAGTTCTGGTTGTGTATGTAGCATCTCTGTGGACACGACTTGTCACGATGAGGTAGGAAACTTGGAAGCCTCCACGGTTTGAGTCAGCAGGCATTGTGTGAGACCTGCTGGCAACAGTCAGGCCACAGAGTCTCTCAGCAACAAACTGCCTGGTGTGCAGGCAAACATGGGATAAAAACAAAACCAAAGAGGCAGCATGACAGTAGCACCAGAAACATCCTCACATGAAATTGCTGCTTTCTACAATATCCTTACACAAGTACAAAAATACTGGAAATGGGAACGGGAATTGAGTCTCTACCCAGATACCAGCTTGTTGGAATAACACTGTCACAATGGAAAAATACATTAAACATGAATCAGTGACAAGTTTTGGTAAGTAATGTATTTCCTGTATGGGGTGACAGGTTAGGTAGAATCCAAGAAATTTCAAAGAAGACTACATTAAATAGTAGAGCTGGGAACTCGCATTCTGTGGCTGAGTTACTCTTGTCTCTGGAAGAAAAACAGGCTCTCCTATGGCAGGCTGAGACCTTGGGAGACAGAGGTGGAATAAGTTCAGAATCTTAGAGGACTTTCTGCAAAATCATGGACTGCTGAAATGCACAGCGTCAGAACAGTGACTGCTGGTTGCACAGAACAAACATATAGGTTTGAATAACCTTATGAAGAGAAAGGATTTTGAGTGCAATGGTCTAGAAGAAACATAAATTTTCTGTAAAGCAGATACAAATACACAAATAAAAATTCTCAGCCTTATAAGAAGTCACTCAAGAGAAGTGAAAAAAAAAAAACAACCAAAAACCACTCTTAATAATCTCACTCTTACCAGAAAAATGAAAATGGCAGTATATGCAGTGACTGAGAACAGTGATTTCCAATACAGAGAAGACTATCTGCAAAGTGATTTTAGCAAACTCAAAGTTATGTATTGATCCAAATATATAAACACACTGCAGAAGAAGGTTGCCAACCTAAAGCTGCCATATTGGTTGGGTTACTGAATAATTAGCAGCCTATTGCTGTTCAATAGTCCAGCTGAATTGTGGAGCCAACTGCAGCACAGCTCCAGCATTGGATCCGAGTGCTAATATCAGAGTTTAGAAATTTGACAAAGGACTGATTATATTTAGTAAAACTTCTTAAAGCACTGGATGCATGCAGGCTGTCAATAGGAAAAATCCAGAATTACTTGGAGCATATAGCTGTTGACACAAAAAGATATCAGTGGCTGCTTGAGCAACAAGGCGGAGCAACTCATGTAGTCATCACAGAATCACAAAATAATTTGGATTGGAAGGGACCTTTAAAGATCATCTAGTTCAACAACCCTGAAATGAGCAGGGACATCTTCAACTATATCAGATTTCTCAGAGCCCCATCCAGCCTGATCTGGAATATTTCTAGGGGTGGCACATCTATCACCCCTCTGGGCAATAGCTAGTAGCCTCATAACAGGACAGACTTACAATATATAGAGAAAAATAGAGCATACATCTCAGGGTCTGCAAACAATTGAAACCTAAGGACATATTTCAGGACACTCTGAGGGCAAAGTCAAGATAGATCTACTGAAATGCAAAGTACCATTAGCTGTGATGAGGCTGGTAAAGAAAGAGCTGACAAGGCTGCAAACAAGAGGTGTTATTATGCTCATTGAAACTAAGACAGAGTAAATCAGCAGCTGAAAAGTACGTAGTCAGAGGGTCTTCAGGTAAACTTAGGATCTGCTCTGAGCCAAAATCACTGAGTAGAGCACTTGAAAGAAGTCAGTATCTATTGTCACTTACTGCCCAGGCTGGCAGACATGAAGGAAAGCTTGCAAAACTTTCAGTAATTTCAGTAATTTTTTGTATTCTGCACATGCCCTTGAGATACCTCTGAAATGTTAAGACAGACCTCTGTGATGCAGCATGGGACTTGCAGGAGAATCTGAAGAGAGTTGAAAGAATAAATAAATAAATCTATAAGCAAGCACTGGATTTAAGGTGCTAAGGGATTTATGCAACAGCTGGAGGTGCATGATACCTCAGGGGTATCCTGTATCCCTTTGCAAAGGGGCCTTTTGCAAGCCCACTGTAACAGAGCCCTGACAGCCACAGGGAAGTGATACATAAGATTCAAGAGGAAATGCTGGTTTTACTTCCTGCATGGAAACAGATTTTGAGCACAAGGGAGACTTCTGCCTAAATGCAACAGAACACCAGAGAAAGGCAATGCTGAAAGCAGCCAAATGACAGCAGCACACGCTAAGACTCCAAAAGCAAAACGTGAAGAAGATGTGATGTCCAGAAAAGTGACTCCAGGAGACCGGGAAGTTGACCCAAGCACACATTTAAACCAACTTAACAGAAAGATTTTCCAGACAATCTCCTACCAAGGTTTTTGTCTTTCTAATTATCATCGTCATCATCATCATCATCATTTTCCTAAATGCAATCCTGAGAAGCTCTGTGTTGTACAAAATATTGGCTAAAACAGTCTTGCTCATTTTCTAATCCATTTCTTATAATCCCATGAACAATCTTAACAGCTAACACTTATTGGTAAAATTTTCTTCTTATGTTTCTTCAGTGATAATAAACAAGACAATATTTATACCAGTTGGAATAAATTATACTGTACAAGATCTAAAATCAATTTGTTGATTTATAACTATTATAAATTTATAAATATTTCCAGGTATTTCCTGGTCTGAAAGATCTTAAAAAGACTAGAGGTCCAGCCAGAGATCCAGGAGAGCTTTAATTCACTGTTACACCACAGACTTTCTGTGTGAATTCCAGTTCCTAACACAGTGCTCCATATCCAATTCTCAAAGCACTTTTGTGTATAATTGCACTTACCTATCCCAGTACTGTCTGATGCACACTAATTATGAGAGTGCTCTGAAATGGGATGAGGTTGGGCATACGTACACCAAACCTACACATGCCTGCAGATATTTACTTTTTTGTGTGAATATGTCTAGACATTTATGCTTAAATAGCATTGAATTAATTCCACAATATTATTTACAGGAACAAAGTTTAATCATATTCTCATTAGCAGCTTATTATAATAATTGCTCATTATTTATATACAAATCACATCAATCATTATTTATATACAAACCACATGAATTAGCATTTTATGTGCATTAGGGATATGACCATACATGTATCTACTATATACCTGCCCTTTTAAATTACAAAACCCTTAGAATTTTATTAATTTATCAGTCCTTTCCTGCAAATTTTTGTATAACGCCCAATAATAACTCATATACTCATGTTAAATATATTTTTGATCAATTTGGTACTATTTCATTGGTAGAAACCAAAGTTACATCCTTCTTGCAAGGCTTTCATAAGATGCTTCAATTAATGATCATTCTGTTTTTACAACAGAAACTTCTCAATATACTTCTCAAATATTCTTCATTCAAAGCAATAAAAACATCAATTTAACATTGATTTAACATTGATTGATTTAAAATTGATTTCTTTACAACTTTGATTTTAAAATTAAATAAATGTTTAATATTAGTGCACAAGGATATTGCTGCTTCCTATTACACTTCTTGTTTCTTTCCTGCTGGTGAACTTGTATGTGAGACCAGAATGCAAGAGTTATAAACTACAATATGAAGAAAGATTTTAAATGTCCAGTAGGACATCGCTCTTTGTTGGGTCTCTCACCAGCTTTGTCAGAAAGTTCTCTTCCACACAAGAACCTCCTAGACTGTCTCCTTTGCTGCATTGTATTTCCAGGAGACATTTGGTAAGGTAAAGTTCCCCATGAGAGCAAGGGCTAGTGCTGAAGATACAAATCTTCAGGTGCTTTTGCTGAAGCAGCTAAGCTATGTCAAGGGAAAAGTGTCAGGATCAAGCAGGACTCTTGTTCTGCATACGTTTTATGCATTTAATGCACCAACTCCAAATGACTGCAGCCCTCATTCACTACTTGCAGCTTTGCCTCTCCTGTCAGAGACAACAAAGAAGACAAGAGAAGAGTATTGCTGCCAGACAGACTTTCTTTTCAAGACATGGCAGGAAAAAAACTAGGACCAAAAAAAAAGAGAAAGAGAAGGACCATCATTTTAGTTTGGTGCTCTCACAGAGTCCCAGGAGAGTCATGTGTCAGGCTTTCTGTCTGAGAACATGGGGCTGCTTTCCAGATGTATTCACTGCTTCCCAATTCTCCTCCAAGGTGTCAGTGGGGGCAGGCAGACAAAGCGCAACTTTCCTACTTTTTGGCCGGAAAATCTCAGGACCCATACAACTCTGATACGTTTTGTCTTAATACATCTCCCTTTGATAGTTGATTAGATTGGAATTGAAAATTTAACTTGAAAAGTGTAAACACAATCACATAAAGAGGAATTTACTGGGACCTAAGGAGCAGGGCTGGTTAAAATTTCAGTTTTTTCTCAATTAAAAGCAAAGAAGAAGTGCTATTTTTCTTGAGGGAAGGTAACTTTACTCTGATAGATAATATGAAATCAGGTCTTTTCCTTTCAGCATGGAGTAGGGCATCATAATGTTTCCTTCCAGTTTCATGATATTTTGTATTGAACCCATTGCAAATTAAGCTGATTGCCTAGAGACGATATCTACTGCTTATAGCTCGCAAGAGAGACAAGGCAGTGTAATGATCTGTGACTGCACACCGTACATGTCGACTACAGCCATCAGTCAACTGCATAATCCTCAGCATCAAGATTCATTAAAGTCAGTGGGAGTCATGTTGTTAGAATGCTGTGTGCAATTTGGGAAACATAGGGGTTAATACTGTGGAGTCAAGAAGCTAGGTTTAAAAAAAGAGGTGAAAAAGATGCTGCTGGAGTGGATGCACCCAGGGCGTAGTGCTTGTGGCTATAGGCTACTCTTAGATTTTCACCTCATAAACACTTTGTAAAGAAAAAAAATTACAGTCTGTCATGTCTTAGGAGGTGGCATTCCTTTCCTTTTTTGTTGTAGTCATCAAAGTTACTGTTTCTATTTATTAAGAATTAGTATTTTTCTTCAAAATTATTTCATACTTAAAAGCATGTGTCTCTACACCTTCTTCTTCTCAAATAACTAGCTTTAATGTACAGATAATTCAATTATGTGGCACCTTTGGATCTGAAAGTGTTAAAAAGAAAGTTAAACCTTAATTAGGGGCTGGAAGCTGCTAAAGGAAAAATAGTAGAGTGTAGCAATGACATCTGGACTAGTACTAGTGCACGTAATGCATATCTGTCACTGACAACTCACTGGGTTACATTTAATTCACAATCATCAGTCATGTATTCTCTTCTAACAAAAAAAAAGAAACCACATCAGCATCAGCAGTAGAAGGCATGCCTTCAGAGGACAGATTTTCCATGTGCTGTGGTTCAAGAAGGTGGCCTTACAGGCGTAAATAAGACTCAATGAATATAAAGTAACTGAGAGTTTCATATGCTGTGTTAACATTTAATCTACCATACTTAATGACTTTTTGTAGTTCTTCTCTTACCCATACCCTCTCTGAGTTTAACTTTTCTTTATCTTTGGTTTTGGGGGATTGCCTCTCTGTAAATCAGGAATGATTTAGCAAAGCAGCATCCATTAGCTAACAGAAAATAAGAATAATTCTTCTTCAAAATCTGAGAACCTGAAAAAGTTACAAGATCAGTCCACAGGCTGGCTAAGCCTTTGCTCTGCACAGTTGCATGTTTGCCTGTGGAATATGAAGTGCTGGAAATCAGTTTGAGTAAGAACAGAAAATACTGACTTCATAAACTTTGAGCTCAAAGCTAGTCGGTTTGAGTCTTGTATTATACCCTCTTTTCTCTTTGAAATGTGTAAGGAACAACCCACAACTGTCTAGAAACATTTCTCTTAAAACATGAAACTGTTGCTTCAGTTGGTCCACAACAAGAAGACATATGGACACAGCTGATTTTCACTTAACAACTCAGTTGAAGCAAACAAAATAGCAGAAGCTATGGTAAATGCAGACCTCTTTGATCCCAAACTGAATGACAATTTTAGCACTAGCACTTGTCCAGATGCTTTTGTTACAGATCAGAAAACCTGTTTGGCAAGCTCTCACTCATTTGGCTATACACATTTCAGTTGCCCTCCCACTAGATGTAGTCTCACCACATAAGTCATGTTTCAAGATGGAGTGAACAGATGAGCTTGTCTTACTCAATCACTAATATTGATTCACACATTCACACAGAAAAAAATTGCAACTTTGAATTGTCTTGGCAGGGCATACACCTTACACATGCACAATTAAAGATTAAAGAATTAGCAAGTGCCCTAATCGAAGGCCTGCAGGGTGGGTTCTACAATTTGACCACACTTCATTATCTTTGTCCTCCTCATTCTACAAAGTGACCTCTGACTAGGTGCACTTTTTACTGTGGTTTATGGCAATTATGATTCTTGTTCATGGTAGATTGACTAGAATCTCTTTGGACTACCTAGTGTATAATCTTTCTTTATGAATTTTTACTATAGTACCATATGCATTAGCACTGGCCCACTGGGTATAATTTTATTTCAACTTTCATGTATACATTCTAATTATTTTACTACTGTACTGCCATTGAGGCTGAATGTTGAAAATAGATTCTACTTTTCACCAGGTCCACTACAAAATTACAACTTGTGGCACCTTAGGTTAGCTTTCACTAATAAATATTAAATAGGAGGACACTTCATAGCATGCTGAATACTAAATTAACAAGTTAAAATGTCATAAAATGAGGAAATTAAGCTATCCTCTTCTGAAATAACTATGTTTTAGAAGAAACCCCAGTTATAATGGCATCATGTGTTTAAAACTAATATTTTATGGTATGTTGGGTTCTATGGCAAGCAATTATTACTATGTATTGTTTGCATTAGGGTAGCACCTGAAAGTTTGAGCCCATCTGTACTAAACATTGAATAGCAATTTCTTCTGTAGTTACAGCCTTCCTGCCCTGCCTAAGCACCATTCTCGATCAATTTCCAAAATCCTTCTAAATCACCCTTAAAACTCTACCACTTCCAGGTGTTCCACTACCCACTGGTCCCAGTAAATACTCCTAAAATCTTATTTTCGATCTGTTCTCCAGCTTATCTTCCCATGATGTTGAAAGAAGTGTCCTTGTCCTGTACCTGCTAGTTCACACATTCCCCTTTCCTTCCTCCGCTAAATTGATCCCAACAATGTCCTTGGTTTTGGTGGAACTTTCTCCACTGCTGCTTTCACCAGTTTGTAGAAAAATTTTGAGGCTTCTAAGCTGCTCTCTTCCCTTTGTCCCCTCTGTATTTTTGGCTGATCAACACTCTGCCACTTACCTTGGCTCAATCAACAGTTCCAGAGTTGGTTCCCTTTCACAATGTGTTATGGTTTTCTGCTGCTGTAAAATGGCAACTCTTTCTTCCCTTCCTACCACACCATTCATAGAAAATGATGGGGGATTAGACCATATTTTAAGGAGGACTTTTTAAAAATATACGTCCAGCATTACATTTTGAGGCAACAGTCACCTTTAAAATGGGCAGCAGAGTTGTTGCTAGTACCTTCCGTCCTCACTTCTTGGTTCATACTCTACATGAGGATGGCTTTTAATATAAAAGCAGTGTAATAATGTCACCAATTCATGGTCACTCCCTTATTTACAAATTTGGAAAGAGAGCTGTTATTCAAAGGAAGAGATAAAGAACTAATTGATAAAGAACATCACCCAGAGCATGTTGTTGCTTTTTAGAGTGATACAGCATTCTTGTATTCAGTATACTCTCAGATGAATTAGAGGGGTGCATTTTGTACTGAGATTTGTGGCAGATCTTTTTTAGTATTCATAGGTGTGCCAGCATAATACAATTCATTTAGGAATATGACACATCTGTGTAATTTGTAGGTGTTGACTGTCTAACCTTCAGACAACTTGATGGAAAAAAATAATTCATCCATAACAGAGACCTTTATTTTTCAATCCATAACATTCTATTTAATGTATTAGAAGCACATGAAAAGAATGGGGAAACAGAAAAAGTGAAAAACGGAGAAGTTAAAAGAGGAAGGGAAAGAAAGGCCTCCCACTGAGCATTTTAAAAAATAATGTGGAGATGGATTATTCCATATTTTTAAATCCTTTATAGTGAAAGTTTTATCTGTCTTTCAATGGATCTATCTTACTTATCTTTGTGATCAGGTAAGAGAAAAGCCATTGCAGTCCTATATAGATACGACATTTATTTTCCAGCAATTCAGGCAACTTGAACATGACACTACTGAAGAATGTGTTATAAATATTTCATTTCATGATTAGGATCATCTTCAAACATGGTGCTATACATTCACATGCCTTAGTTGTGGTGTGATATGTACAATTGTATAATGTATGTTATATCACAGTAACTTTTATCAAAATAAACCAGAAATTACAGATATTTAAGGAAGGACAATAATAAAGCTAGATAATCTGCTCCTGTGATTGTATGTATCTTCTTTTTTAAATGAACTACTTAATTGTAAAAGAGGAAGTTTTTATTGCTCTGAATAGTAATATCTCTCACTTAAAAAGGCCTGGTGCATTCAGGAAATTTTGCCACCCATGACCACCAGAGCAGCAAGATGCTATTACCTGCAGAACAGCTCATAACTATTCAAGGGTAAGTTATTTTGCATTTCTAGAAATGTAATTTATTGTCAGATTACAGTTTTCATCCTTGTCTTAAGAGTAACTCCCAGACATGCTTTGCAGACTGTGGTCTCATCTGGATCAGAAAGAGTTGGTCATGAACCTAGTTAATCTATATTGGTTTTGGGGGGTTTGTTTTGTTTTGTTTTTTGAGGGGTTTTTGTTTTTCTTTTTTTTTTTTTCTTGAAATGTACACAGTATACAATTTACCTTCTCTTTGCTCTTTAAAAGAAAATCTTTTGAAAGGAGCTTTGGGTTAAGAATACTGTCCTGTGTGAGCAGTTCTTGGCCTGCAGCTCTTATCAGGATTCTGCTTGTGTCTGTCTCCCCAAGAGAACCCCCTGCTGCAAATTCTCCACCCAGAGCTTTGTTCCATTCTCCAGCCCCACTGCTCCCCACTTCTTTGGCTGATGTGGACCTTTCTTGTGGCCTCAAACTTCCTTCCATTCTGCTGTGTGCTGGCATTTTTCTCTACAGGAGGGCTCAGATGATCCTATTGGGTACAAAAGTGCTTTTAGTGATCAGTAATTTGGAGTCAATAAACCTCTTTAGTAGCAGGGGTTATTACTGAACGAAACTGTGCCTAGCTCCATTGCTAGCCTACTTCCCAACCCCACGCCTCTCTTTGCAGGAGGGGACAGCAGAGCCTAAGCATTTGCCAGTGATGCAGTTAACAACAGCAATTGCTCCAGATAAAAAGAGCTACATCATCATTACCAGGAGGGAGGACTGAGTCTAACAAATCACATTGCACCAACAATCGGATAATTGGATCCCTACTGGAAATGCAGCCTGAGTAATAATTTCAAATGGCACTGATGGTGTTATACAGAAATTAAACCTCTATTTTCATATTCCAATGGATCCAGTTCTAACCACAGGCAAATGGTTTAAAGGTACTGCTGAATCCATGCACATCTGAACTTCTCAGGAAAGGTTAATCCACTTGGAAATTGATGCCAAATTGCCAAGATAATCCTTTCCTTCTGAACTCAAACTCTTTGGTTTAGGCATATGGAGAATGTGAGAAAACAACTTTTTCCAAAATGCGCACCTGAAGAAAAACCTCCTCTACCATCCAGTATATTGTACATCTCTTGGCTGGATGAGTGTGAAACATATTCTGGAGCACGGCAGTGTGCGCGGATGTGATGTGCTACTTTCCTTACAGTAATGAATTTTATGCCTGCCTGTTTCTGTTCCTTTGTCTATTTTTAATTCAAATATGTAAAAGCTTTTCTTAATACAGAGTCCCAGGTGTCAGTTGCTGCCTGGAGTCCCTTTTCTTTCCTCTATTGTTCTCTTAATTGTTACTTCAAAACAATTAGCTGGGCATTCATATGCAAATGAATGCAAATGTACAGGGGATTGGGTGTGAGAGAATACCACCACTCGTTAATTTCCACTTCAAGGTCTGCTGGTAGGAACAACAAAATTGCTTAACAATGTATTTTTCCTGGGCCATAAAGGGTGAACTCCAAACGATTCCAGGGTCCTGCTGGCTCGGCAATTGTTAAGATTCTGCTGTTTCTTGGTAAGATATTTATTTATTTATTTATTTATTTGGGTCTAGAGACTGTATTACCTTGTAACCCTAAACTGCCCCTGCCCTTCTTCATTTATGATCAAGGCTGTGCCTAATAATTTGGATATAATCCTGATTAGGATATAAAGTAAATTATTAATATTACTGCTATTAATGTGATTCATTAAGGGATAAAAACTCTCACATCAAGGAATTCCTCATGTCTCTGACAAAATAAAACTTTTATAATTTATAAAAGAGTATGGTTTATTGCATTGAAACCTTTGAAGAAAGATACTCTGACTGATAGACTGGGACTGGGGATGAATCCTAGAGAGACTTAGCCAGTTGTTAAGATAAATCTCATCTCTTTTGGAGCAGTTGTATTTATCGTTTAAATCTGCATTCCCTTTCAGGCTGTATAGTAAAACTTCTTCTGAAAAATAGTTGGTTATTCAGCATTCAGAGCTGCTTTGCAAAGATAAATACCTTAGCTTTTCATATGCAATTAATACACAGAAACCAATTAAAAGACCAAATCCTGTAGTCATTAGGTAGGAAAAAATTCAGAACCACAAACTGTCCTGAGCAAGAAAACCCACAGCGCAGCAGGAAAACTCCATCACTCATATGTGACTCTCCTACCAGAATCCCTACCAGGGGAAAAGTTGCCTCTAGGAGGTGTAACTTTAGAAAGATATTTCTGAGACTTTGGGAAGAAGTGATTAACTTTTCACTCCCCAATTACTTCTTTTTTACATTACCTTAGTGTTCTTCCACTTTCATCTCTGAAATCATCTACACAGCAATAAGGGAGCCCAGTATTTACCCCTCAGGGCAGGCAGTGTCCTTGTTATGCAGTGTTATTCCCATGTTCTGCCAGACACATTCCTTGTGGAAAAGAAAGACATCTGCTAGGTGGTGGGAGCTGAGTTGAATTCCCTGCTCCATAACTCGTCAAGGGATGGTGTGCTGACTGTTTAGGCAGGAACAGAAGCAGAAGTTCTAGTTAGATGTATAAACACTACTGGAATCAGATGTTTGCATGCTTTTGTTCAGACCTTAATTGTCCTGTGACCTGGCTTCCTACTCCTAGATGGGCTAACAGCACTGCCCCCACAGTGCTGTTGTGAGAATAAACACATGTAAGACTGGGAGGCACTTGGGCTCAGCAATGAGAGGGACTATATAAATACTTGGAGCAGAGAGGCACTTCTATTTATACTGCGGTATAAACAAACAGTAACAAAGCAGCTATGACTGGTTTGGGGAATCTTATCTGGCCCTGGGAGTAACATAGGACTATATTCAAATTGTGGCTAGCAATACACAGCAGAGGAGGAAAATCTCGTGCAGAGGTGGCAATGAGAAAGGAGTCCCCTCCTCTGTCACCCCCAGATCCTCTCTACAGAAGAGTGGATACTGTTAGCAGTAATTTGGATGGCTGTCCCCCAAGGCATCACAACATGTGTTTCAAGGGAAAGAGGAGTGATGAGTCCCTTTACCTTCCTGCCTTTCCTCTATGTGTCCTCTATGACCAGTGTTCTATTTAAATCAGCTTTTTTTTTGTTCCTCCACTCCCTGAGCATATCCATTTATGATGATTTAACCTGAAGCACAGACTTAAAGGTTTTGCCCAAAACTAATATACAAATTTCAGAAAGGGTCTTTAACCATAATACTTCTATTTTCCCCTCCTTAAAACTTGGAGAAATTGAAATATCTGTCTTCATTACAACGTAAGCGCCTGTGGAAAGTTGGGACATACTGGATCTATCCCCTTATGGGAAGAATGAATGTCTCATCTCAGCAGACTATGCCCTTGCTCATACCTCACCAATCAATATATTTTATCTTCATATGTGGTTGAAATAGAGCAGATTTCTGGAACTTAAACAGGCAAATAAAACACATTCATCTTCCAATAAGCACACAGGAAGTTATTATTAGCCAGTGGGCTAATAGTAAAATACCCTGAAATACAAGAAAAAGATGACTTGAACAGGTGAGGTTTTAAAACATGTTTTACCCTGAAGTTTCCACTAAAGTTTTTCCTTAACAAGTTGTCAGAGACCTTTGCCTTTTGCTTTATAGGGCTGACAGTTACAACTTGAAAGTTCAAGGAATATTTTTAGTGGAAACAAGAGATAGATGCTGGCAGGGTGTTTTTACAATGGTCTGTTTGTTTTGGTAACAAGATTCAAAGAATGCATTATTTATAATGCTCTGATATGCACATATGGCTCAGGCTGTATGCAGCAACAGAAGTGATTTCTTATAATCTGTCTGCACAGCACTCCCAGGTGCTGCCAGGGCTGGAATTTCAAAGCAAGGTTGGTAGAAGGAGTTCTTCCCTAGACTGCTCATTCCCACCCCATGCCTTGTCTTCCTTCTCTGTCAGCACATATATTTAAGCTAGATTTTCAAACAACTCAAGGAATCAGTCCAGGTTGAAACTCACTTGGACTGTAAAATCCTCAAACAACTCAACAAGTTTAAATGCTTAAACTGTTATGATGGTTGGCCTGAGTGTCCCACATACACTTGTATTGTTGTACTTGGTTAGGAGATTTCATTGTTGTCTTTTCTTCACATACTCCTTTAATCTAAAACTTACAAAAATTTCACTAGCTCTTCTTACTCGAATACTACTACCACCATCCTTGGTCATTAGAGACACTAACATTGTCTTATATCTCTATTTTAGTATATACTATATGCCTATCAGCAGAACAATTGTTATGTGGTACACATTACAAGTTTACTAAAAAAACATCACATAAAATGCATATAATATATTACATATGTGCATATAGAAGTATATAAACTCACACATGTGTGTTAGGATCAGAACCATGCCTTGTGGTCCTTACATGTAGCACAAAGTATGAGTGTGCACAATATAACAAAGTGCTCCTTAGGCTGTACAGTTCCTTTTGCTCTCTGGTCTCAGCCGTGCTGATGGAATTTGGACAAAAAAAGTCCACTGTTTTAAGTCTTTCCTTCTGTATGCTTTCAACACTTTGAAGATTTATCAGAGAAGACTATATTCAGATGCTGAAAATTCCAGTAAACTCCAAATACCTTGTGTTTTCCACTAACCAGTAAAAGCCTTAGGTATTAAGAAATATCCAGGCAGTAGGAAATACTAACTTTGCACTTCCTTTAAAGAGTCCAGAAATTGCCTGAGCTAGTGATCTGCTTCAGAGATGGCTGATACATCAAAACTCGCTGCAGCAGCCCAGAGCTTTCGTTACTGGCCAGCAATGCAGCCGTGACTGGCTACTCTATGTGCTATACAGCTGAGAAACGAAGCCTGAACCAGTCTCTTTCCACTCCTGTACTTGGCTCTTCTGATGGGGTCTAGAAAAATGTTTCTTTATGTTCTTTGCCAGGTGCTCACAGACAGATGTCCCACTTTTGAATTGTCTGGAACATCAATATAAAGCATAAGGACATTTAAAATAATTCTGGGCTCTTCGAGGCAGGTAGCTGTGATGAAGCTCCTGATGAGTAAAAAGGAATGGTAATAATTTAAAAGAGGAAATATTCCTGTGTATCCAAGCCTTGGCTGTAGCATTATATATATCTTGCATGGTTTTATGCAGTATAGATAAATAGAACACAAAGTGTTATCTCATTGTCAACATCAAAGCATGCATATTTCAGAAAGGCAAAATATGATTAGGACATAAAGCATAAAGCTTTGCATATCTCTGCAAAATGCATATATGTGCATATATATTTATATGTAAATATATATTAATGAGTTCTTTTACATAGTACACTTTGTAAAGCTCAGATCTCTTGTCTTTACTGTGTTCTAGTGTCCTTTCTTTTATGTCTTATTCCCCCCATTAAGAACATAATTCTTTTTGTAGCAGACAAAATCCCCTACTAGCCTTTCTCCTTGTTAATCTTTCTACATTTTTCCTTATCTCTTCCCCTGTGCCTATTGTCTGATTGTGCCTCTTACATAGGCCTTCACTCAAGGTTAGTGAAATTAAACATTAGCTGGCTCAATAGGTAGCTAGTAACAGTAGTTTATCTGCCAAGATAAGCTTGCAGGTTTTGGATGTCTTAAGTTTCTTCTTTTCCACTTTCATTATTTTAAGACATTGTTATTTGAGGAGTTAGTGATCCATCTCCTTTAATGTTGCTTACAAGCAGTTTCCCTGTATAAGACCCTGTGATAATTTCTACACTGCCAAGTTGCAGCTAAGGTAGTTCTAACACTTTGCTTTCTGGAGCAAGAGGCCATACTTGTTTCAGAACGTTTCATTTTGTTTCACTTCTAATAGTTTATACGTACTGGAAATCCCAGTAATGTTCATCTTGTGTGTTGCAAGATATTTACACTCTAAAATTTAGCCTAAGGAATCAAAACAGCAAGGCAATTTGGGGACAATACTGTAGGCTTCACTCTGTTACCAAGGCAAGGGAGAGAAAAGTAGATTTGGCATGTATCTGTATGAAAATAGCAAGAGCAGAATGTTGCCAGGGTATTTGTAGCTGAAGCATTATAAATGGAGGAATGGATGTGAAGCCTGGTCAGAGAATTACTGGATTCATACAAAATAGAGATATCTGCTATTCCACTAGTCTGTGTGTCGTATGAAAGGGATGATCACACAATGGTTGCTTCCCTACTGTGTGACATCCTGAGAGGTCAAACATGGGAGTTTTTTAGCACATCCCCTTCTGAGCTAGTTATAACAAAGCAAATCTCTACCCTGTGCAAATGCAGAAATTTTTAATTTTTCCACAAAAAACAGGATTTGAAAGAGCTGGTGGCTGGACTTGTGCCTCACGCTTTATCTGAAACCCTCCTTTTAACAGGAATAGTTCAAAAAGAGATTCACCATGTTGGAAAACCTGATTAGGAGCTGCTGCTATGATCCCAAGTTTCCAGATCCTGGCAGTCAAAGAAAAGACACAGATGTGACACTCAAGTGCCCAGGATAAACACAGCCTTTTTCAACACAGCAAATCTTCTGCTGCAATTCACAAGAATTTGTTTAAACCCTGTTTAAGTAGACTCAGTCCAGAGCTAGTGCCTGGGACAAAGTCTCCTTGTCTAAGACAGTCTTTTCTCTTGTGCACAGTCAGTAAGGAGTGCAGACATCATTAGGACATTAGACATCTCTGATGAGATGTGACTGGTTACATTGTGCGAGGCAGACAGTCGTGACTGCCTTTTTCAGAAAGACTTTTCACGGCTCTGAGTGACCACCCCCTGGTGCCAGCAGCTCCCTGCCAGCCTTCTGCGGCTCAGCAATCGAATAAACAAATCTGCCTCCTATCCTCCAGCTCCTACAGCTCATAGCACAACAAAAGGGTGGCTGGGGACTACTAGAACATGTCATGTTGAGGGACATTGGCCTCTGCTACCGACTAATGGTCTTTCCACACAAACTGGTACTACACTTTGACACACACTGCAATTTTCCATGGTAAACCTGTCCTATTTGTTGCTGCTTAGTCACTGCAGATGAATCTATCGAAAGCCTAGCAGTGTTTTTAGATACTTCTTCACTTTGGGGTATTTCCTAGATTCTGGTATTTAGTTGCTGCTAAAGCTTGTTGTGCAGGCTTTCTCTACTAAAGCCTGTATATTTTAACAACTGAAGCTGTCATTTTTTTTCCCCACCAGCATAGCTGGAACAGGTCTCAGGTCATGATAACTGCTCACCCAAAACATTTTCCCATGGTTCAGTTAATGCAAAACCAGAATTCAGCATCTGAACTATTGCCCCATTTTGGGTAATCTTTTCAGTATTATTTAACAAAGCTGTTGTAAATCAGTTATAGTTTACTATTTTTTTTTTCAGTTCTTTGCTTCTCATTGAGGTCTAATTTTCACAATCCATCTCCTTTTTCTTCACTTGCTGCAGCATACACCACCATCAGCTATAATCTTCTACAATAGCTTACCAATTTGGAGGCTTTCTCCAATCATTGTTCCTTATTCTACTCTTTTTCCGTTAGAATCCATTTCATGAACCTTTTTATCCAACCAACTAACACCTCAGGCCAGAATCATTAGCCTTTTTACAGTAACACTGTCATGAATTATTGTTTTAAGGTCAGTTTTCTTAAAACCAAACTAATTCTGCAGCCTGTAAACCTTCTCAGGAAGCAGCTACCCTTTATGCAGCCCTATGACACAATATACTCTAGTAAAACTTCAAAGAGCAGAGGGAAGAAGCCTGGGCAAAGATAAAATGGGACCTTTGTTAAACAGAGTGTTTCTGCATCCATCTTATTCCAGGCAAAAAGTCTGATAACCCACAATACTATAGCTTTCATGTGCTGGGGCACAGTGCCAGTGTTGCAACTGCTGCAGAAGGTAGGAACAAAGAGGGAAGATAAGGAGTTGTGCTGTAGGGCGAAAAGGAGGAGTGGAGAAAAGAAAAATCTTTTGCATTCATGGAATGATTGTGACACAATCATAATAATTCGGAAATAATTATATTTGTTATCAGTCAACATAATTTCCTGCAGTTCTACACACAACGTCATTTTCCTTTTCCAGCAGTCAGGCTGAACAAATGGTTCTGTTCTTGTTATTATTTTAGTTTGAAGCAGAGTAATGTTGGTTGAACTAATAGTATAAACACAAGGATATCACTTAGAAATGCCTGAAGATTGGCATTTAGCCTATTGTTTCCTAATATCATGCAACCATATTTTTTCATTCTCACTTTTTTCCCTTGTGTTTTGCTGAAAAATGCTATGGTGCTGTGGTATTGTAAGGACAAACACTGCAATATGGTTAAAGTCTAGCTCTGAGTTTAAGTTATTATCCAGAGCTCATTACTGTAGTATTGCAGTGCCTAATAGAGACTATTTAGTAGATGAAAGAAAAATAGCACAAAACCAGTATCATGCTGCTTATTTAAATGCTGTAGGGTAGAATTCTGTGTATGACATATTTAAAATGACTGATGGATTTTAACTTACAGTTTAGGAGAGAGGCTGCAGATCCCTTGCTGGGGTGTGACTTTCTTCCACCAAACAAATCTGTGACTCCCCAGAGGGCCTGGTATGTCCTTGGAGAGGAAGGTCACGTTACCTTCAGCTTTTCTTGGAGACTTGGACAGAGAAAGGGGCCAGCTTTAACCTGGGCCATCAATTTCTTAGAACTTTTTGCCATAGGATATGGAGCCTGTTCCCTCCTCCATCAAGCACTCCTTAAATGAGACTTTTGAGGTGCTATGAGTTCTCTCTGGAGTATTTCTCTCTTGCTAGGTGTCATGAACTTGCACTAAGAGAGGCTCACATAAACAAAGAGGAAACTTCACACTGTTTATTCTGTTGCTAAAGTCTATAGGGCATTACACCAAGCTAAAAGAGAGTCCTGCTGGACAGGAGCATGCAGCTCATTAATATAACTGAATTAGAATTTGGTCCTTTATGCTTGCTGTAGCTGGTTTCCAGTCAGCTTTTATTGTTGCTGAAACATTTTGCACGGTCATATGAAATGATTAATATATAAACATGAGAGAAACAAAGACGGATGCTGGAGGATCTCTAGTGGGTATACTGGAAACTGAATACAGAAAAATGAGTGCTGGAAAACACACATAAATAAAAACAGGCTTATTTATAACAGCTAGAAAAAGAGGGAAACCACTTCCAGCTCTTTAGTCACTTGCTTCCCTAATATAGGTCAAATAAGGAATTTACACATATGTATCTCCAATTTGGTTTTCCATAGGCAGAAGAGAGAAGCGTGCAACCTGTTCTGCTGAGATATTATGAAAGATAACAGTATAGGAGGTTACAAGAAGTGTGATGTGAGGATCTTTGCTGGATATAGACTCATACAACATCTTTTATTGGAGATGTGGGAGCAGAAGAGTAGCCTGCTGATTGCATTCACAGGTTTTATTAAATTAGGAGAATTGGAATCTCAAGAGGCTAAAAAGTGGCAAAATAAGATGCAGCTTGGCAAAAGTCATATGGGATAGGTTTTACTAAAAAAGTAAAATCCTTAATTTAAGGTAAAATCCATCACAGTTTTAAGGAGGTTAGAGGCTTATATGTTTTTAAGGTATGACCTTTAAATTTATGGTACTTTGGACACTTGGCATTTATAGGAAACCATTCAACTACGCCGTTGATTTTTAAGACTGCAGTCTTCTTTAAAAATTCTTCTATGAAGGCTTGGAGTAGTGTGTAAGAAGTTTCTGTTCCAGCCATCTTCTTCCCCTTTAGTCTCATTTCAAAGTCACATTGATGAGAACAAAGGAAGTTTCTCAAGCAAGAAGTACTGAAAACAAGCTAATGAGAGAGCTTTCTATTAGCCAAATTGGCAGCTTCTTTACAGGGATGTAGCTGCTTCTATGAAACAGACTCAATAGTATCCACTGCTAGATATTATTCCTTTAGTAATTGTCATGACACAAATATAGATACATAAAGTGTAAGAAACATCTAAGAATGTCTAAATATGCATAATTGTGGATGAATTTCAAAAGTTTATGTTGTTTGAGTGGAGGAACTGTGGCACTACTAAAATTTATGGACTAATTACAGGCTTTTAATATTTTATCAATCAATGGATATGCACTTAGAGGCTTGCAAATAGTCTCAGCACCCCATAGCTCCAGTTGAACACAGTAGGACCTGGAGATTTCCACAAATCAGAGACCTTCCTCCTTGGATCTGGAAATTGGTGAGTACCAAGTGACCACCAATGCTGCTGAACTCAAAAGAGGATGTATGTATGTATGTAGTGTGTAACCAGCCAGTGGTGGAACCACCACTGTGGACATGGCTGAAATAAACCCTTTGGGAGGACTGAAAAGGTGTGAGGTATCCATGGGAACAGGAGCAACATTCAAAGTTTTGCAGCATAACTACCTCAGAGTTACAAGGGTAAAGAAGCCTCATGTTTTACAGGTGAGGTTGTTGATCTGTGTGTATCAGTATAGATTGTTGTCTCTACTATAATACAGTCAATAGCTGAACTAGGTCACCAGTGTTTTTGTGCTAATATCCTTGTGTTTATATGAAACAGATCCATGAACAGCATGAAGCAGTGCTCTCCCCCAATGTGATGAGGCATGTTTCACTGAATGCTGCATTGCTCTTTTCTGTGTTGCTCTTGGAATATTTTTTACCTAGAGGATGGAGAATGAGATGCCCATTCATGATACAGAGGATGATGAGTTGTGATGAATATGAATGTTTTCGTAATCCATTAGTTTGCACAGTGCTCAGTACTACTCTAAATAAAACTGTTGATAAGTAGTTAAGATTTACATAACTTAAAAAGAATCAAACAATATATCTCTATATATCTTTTTTTTCCAAATTTTTTAATGGTTTATATACCTCCCATGCCTGCCCATTGTTTCCATCTTACACCATATTACGGATTGCCCTGCAATCAGCTGGTCCCCATAGCCATCCCTGGCACTCACTGAGACTTTTCTCCTCCACATGGAGACAGGAACACAAGTACTGACTTATTAGCCCATGCACTCAGACTGGTTCAACAAGGCCCTTTTCTCAGCTTAACAGCCTAAGCCTTTGCCTTTCTGTTGCATTCTAAGGATCATGCTGAGGTGGCAGGTGGAGGGCAGCAGTTCTTACCAAGCTGAATGGTTATTCCTTGAGGCACTGAAGGGACCCTCAGGCTTCAGGAGGAGCCCTTCCACTGTCTCAATGAAAAGGGGATTTTATCCCCTTTTTCAGTACAGGGAAAAGACTAGATGCAGTTTAAGAAATCCACAGTGAAAGGGCCTTAGATGGCTCAGAAAAAAACATAGGTCAGGTTCTTTTCAGTAATGCTGAAACTCTTCTTGATGGTTGCTGTGCTGGGTGTCACTCTCTGCTCATGTTAGCCATGATGTGCAGCAGCAGCAGGATCACAGGGAGGCAGGACCATGGACACAGGATAGGCTCCATGTGGTGACATGGCCATAACACTCAGAAAGATTACATCAGCTATCTTTCTAATAGGTCATTTTTATTTTATTTATAACCAGTATAGATAATACACTGTGTGTTTACCTCTGAGCTGTTTGCCTTTCTTCCAAAGCCAGTTGAGGGTTTCAGATGGAGCAATGAACAGCTAGGAGCCAAGACAAAAGCCTGAAAGGTGGAATAATCACTTGAATGGAGATAGAAGACCCTGCAGATAGATGAGTGGATCTACAGAACTTTAAAGCAGTTATTTAGAATGAAATTCTTCTTTTGGCTCTCTATCCTTTGGAAAGATATGATACAGTACACCTGTAGTTTTGAGATAAATACAGGAAAATTTAAAACTTGCTAAGTAAGAGGTTGCAGAGAGTTTGAAGGCATAGCAGTAATGGCTAAGAATCCGGAAACCCAAAGGGAAGCAACTGTGACTGGATTTTGGGAAAAAGCTCATTCTTGATAATTTAAGATTATTTTTTAATATACCTTCCAGTAGCACGCAAATGATGTAGTTTTGAATGCAATTGTATTATAAAACAAAGCAAGGACCATCTGAACTAAAATTAATGCACAGTATTAAATCAGGTACTTAATCACTCAGTTTGATTTACTGAAGCTATTGTGTTCTTGTAATATATTACTAAAAAATGTAACAATATACAACATGTCTCTGAATACCGTGATATTTAGATGTGCTTTAGGAGGCAATTAGATCATTCTGATTCTTGAAAACCAGTGGCACTATTAGCCTTGCATATTAAAACACCCCCTTCTCCTCTTAAACTTAAATGCACCCATACTCTGCCCCATCAAGTAGGAAGTTGTGCATTAGTTCCCATGTAAAAGGCTTTTAAAAGCACAAGTGAAAGTAATTTTGGCTGGATACAGCATTTTTTTTTATGCTAAAATACTTTCTACTGGAAGACTTTAAAAAATCTATCTGTGAAAGGAGTTGATACATTTTGTGTATGCTACTGCTCTATCTTCATTTGGAGATAAATTATCACATTATTCTCTTTGCTCTCCCACTTGCAAATTAAGTTGTCATTCAACAACTCATAAAGAGCCAAGTTGCACAATCCATAAGAACAAATAATGCAGCTATTCTTTTTTTTCCTTAATGTTGTCTTTTATATATATGTGCAGTTTTGTGATTTTTTTTCCCCCTTTGTATCTGACTTTATATTGGAAAGATGCTTATAATTTTTTTCCTTAATAGCTGGCCACCATTTAAATGCTATTGATAGTAAATACATTTTTCCAGAAAAAAATAGAATCTATTTTCTAAGAGCATACTTTAAAAAAACCCCACATTTCTTTTGGCAAGAAAGTTTTGACTTCTATTAGTTTTCTCAGAAGAATGTGAGTTCCAGAAGAAAAAAGAAATATGAAAATTACTTTTCCAAATTAGTATACAAAGAGAGTATCCAAAGTCCTTTGATGTATTTTGTTTTTACGTCACTCAACCCTGATATTTCAAGTCCATACAAAATGAATATTTTCAAAATAATGATACTATACAATAATGCAAAATTATTTTTAGTGATTTTTTTTTTCCCTATAAAACTTTGAGCTGGGAATTTGCATGAAAACTCAATAGCATTGTCTAAGAAACTGTTCTGGATATTTCCCCATTAACTAGTGACATTCGGCAGTAACCTCTTGAATTACATCTATTTAATTTTTTTCTTTGTAAGAAGTTCTTAGGATATTCACATTTTCAGTTGCATTTATTTTTCATCAAGTAGACCTGAAGAATGATTCAACTCAAAGTACTGGGAAAGATCTTCTTTCTCCAAGGTGCCTGCTCTCTGCTCAAGCTAGATTTCACAAGACCAATTTGCTGGAAATCAGTGAATATATGTAGAACAGTGTTGCAGTTTTGTGTTTCACATGAGTTAAGCAAGGTTTTGAAACCAAGGCAGATATAAAGGAACACATCTCACTTTTGATGTTAGTGCTAGATCCAGGCTGTGGTCTCACTTCTAACTGCTCAATGAGTAGAGGTCTGTGAGGCTTGCAGTGCTAACTTCACATGAACTGAGAACAAAACAGGCAAAAGTGACCCAGTGTTTCTATTCTCAGCAAGGGAAATGTATTTTAGGAACAGTTTAAACCATTTAAATTTCATTGAGTGTGAATGGTAGTATCTCAAAATTTTGTCCAGATCACTTGCAATCTTGTATCTCCAGTGACAGGACGAAAAGCACCTGGGACTTTGGTACCCAGCCATTATGCTGCCCATCAGCAACAAGTGCTGGGCTGTCCTCCTTAGCTCAGCAAATAGAATCAAACGTGCCTGATCAACTGTTTCTGGAACAAGTGCTGTTTTCTTCTGTGGAGACACTAGACTGGACCTGAATTTTGACTTTCTGATTAATGCTTTATTTTTGTGCATGCTGTTCTGGCTTTCCTACAGCCTTCTGATTTGCCATAGTGCCCATCTCACAAGTACATAACTCTTTCTTCTCCATTCACTAATGTTTTTCATAGTCAAGCAATAGTTTGGGCTGGTCACAAATGCCCGATGCTAGAAATGCTGACTTTACCAAAACTGTGCTTCAAAAAAAAAGGCCAGTTGGAAGAAAGACGCCAACGTGTAATCCTGTCTTCCACAAGGCTATGTAGAGGCTCATGCTGCATACCTAATCAAGTGCTTTGAAACCCCTTTTTCATTAACTGCAATAGCTGGTGGGAAATGATGCCTGATTAGAGCCAAAACTTTCTCTGTGCAATCTAATAGAGTGAGAAAGTGAGGAGAGAAAAGCTGCAGAGACTTGCTTTTGCCTTGCTGAGACATGGCCCTGGCAGCAGTGGTGGCATCCCTTAGGTGCCAGGAAGGCACAGGCTGGGTCTCTCCTGGCCTGCAGACACTCCTGGACTGCTCCCTGGGGCAGCATATTGAATACCTCACTTCACACACAGGACATACTGAAAAGACACAAAGGAATCTATGGCTTCTTCTGTTCTCCTTGGTGCTGCCTACAGGTTTAAGGTCCTTATCTGTGCCTATGTGGCTGCATTATTTGTAAGTTGTGCTTCTAAATGGATGCAGGGTCGAATAGCTGTAATCAATGAACAGGTTCTGGTACCTAGGAACAGCAGATGCTGAATAGATGAACACATAATTTTAGAATTCTAGGCTTACTTTTTAAGATTATTTAGATTTGTATTATCAAAAAGGTACACTGTGTGGGTATTCTACACATCAACACTAATATCCTCTTGCCATCAGGCAAATGCATCTTTTAGAGGGTGAAGTCTGACAACAATTTATCTGGGCAAAGTAGCCTGGCTACCTACAGACCTCAGTGTCTTGATACAACTGATCAGGAACTTCAATCACAGCTAAAAGATTGGAAAACTGAGAGGAGGGGAAGCAGGATATCTGTTATAGAGCTGATAAAGGAACTGACACCTCAGGCACCCATTTGAGCATCATGTTCCCCATATGTGTTCTCTGACTCCTGAGGAGGACTGTGTTACTAAATTGTTTGTCTGAGTTAGAGAAAATAAATCAGTCTAGAGTATTAGTCATAAGATTAATCAAGTTGTGTAGCCTTTTCTCCCATGAAAAACCAGCAGTGGTGCCTTTTTTGTTTATTCAGTATACAAAAATAAACTGACAGAGAGTGTTTGCTAGTGGACTGCTCTGCAACAGCACTAAGTGCTAAAATGTGTAAGTTTGCAGTGTAATAAAATAGACAAATGTTCTGCAAGGTCTTGACTCTGACCTTATGTTTACTTGTATCAAAATTGTTAAAAAAAAAGAGGTGGAAGAAGCCAGTCAAGTCCCCTCTAAAATTATCAATGGCACCAGACCCACTGAGTGTAGATCCTAGCAAATTTCTATAAATAGAACTTGAAGGAGTTGTGGAAGATTTGCAGATCCTGTAATTTTCCAGCTGAAGCTGATGACTGGCAGCTGACTCTGGTGGCTAAGGAGCAAGTGGGATGATTCCCAGCTGTCCCAGGGAGATCTACAAGCAACTTGCAAGGTACTTCAATACTTGGAAATTGCCTATCTTTCAAAAGCTTTCTGTTGTATCATAGTAAATGTCAGGGAATACATGTGTGGCAACATTCTCCTGTTTATCAAGTGAAACCTCTGAAGAATCTCTTGAGCCTCTGTTTGCCAAGTGCACAAATCATCAGCCTGTTCTTACCAGCTTACCAGCGTTAGTGGATATTACTTGTACTAGAAAGTATCTGAAGGGTCAGGACCCGTGAATTATTGTTTTTACTGCAACCCCTAGGGGCACTAAATGGGAATTAGAATACAAAATATTGAACAAGGCACTTGAGCACGTAGCTAAGAAGTTCTGGGAATCTGCAGCTTGAAGTAGACAGCAGTAAGTGTGTACCAAGGAAATAGTGAGAAGAGTCATTAAAGGAGTGTAAAATGTGGTCAGAGGTTTAATATCACCAATATTTCAAGAAGAAGTACTTATTTAAAAAAATGTCATAGGGATGACATACATATTGGTTGAAAGCTTATGTGCAGGGCAAAATATATATGTGCTGATTATTCCTCTATGGTTTAGGTGGGGAGGTTGGGTTTCCATGATCTGGGACATTACAGATGTCTACAAATTGTATCTTACATCTAAGTTGTTTATAATGTGATTGCAAACAGCGAATGTATTGTTTCAGCGTGGTTAATGTTTATGAGCTGCATTTCAGTTTATAGGTATACACAGATTGCCTGGAAAAGTACCAGGCCATTCCATTTTTAAGCAGTGATGAAGAAAGATGGAAGTTTACATATTCCCTTACAGTGTAAAATCACATGGGGGAGCAAAATAAGCCCGAGAAGACTACAGTTGTTTGGGTCTTAAGTTTCTGTGAATTACCTCATAGCCTTCCGCTCTTTGTGAGATTATCTGAGATTCCAAATAGAGCTCTTTCCAACCAAGGAAGGAAGAAAAGAAAGGCTGGGAATCCATGAGAAATCAAGAACACAATGCTATAGATTCTCAGCATAGCCTTGCAAAAAGGCCTTTATCTAAAGCTTTCCTTTGGCTACCACCAGAACCATTAACAAAGTCCAGCTGGTTTCTGTACTGCTTTTTGGCTCCATGACCCATGTGTGCACTCTGGGAAGAGGGGGTTCATGCAGGGTAAATGGATTTAATGCTGCTTCAAGCCACATTAACTGTACTCAACATTTACAGCATATGGTTCCCAGGTTTCCCAGTGGAAAATATCATTCAGACCTGCTTCTCATTAGCTCTTTGTACACCCTCTACTATGCTTCCTCTTTCGCTATGACCTACAAACCAACGGAAGGTTTTGGAGGAGAGAGTTGTGCAAAGGGGAGAGGTAACATCAAATATTGCTTTCTTGGCCTATTTTTTTCCCCACTTCATTAGAAAATACGTTAACCAGAAAAATGGACACACTAATTGTAAAAATATTAAACAGTAAATACCCTTTGTGGTTTACAGTAGAAAATAGGAAAGAATGCTATTAAAACTTATTTATAGACAGTCATTTTTTTAAAAATATATATTTTTACTTGAAGTTTTCCTTCTATCTCTGCAAAAATCATCACAAGAAATTATTTACAGAAACACACAGGTAAGCAGCAGTGCATCAGTAGAACAGGCATGCACAGTTTACTAGTGCTATATGTTTACAGAAGAGAACAGCCACTGAATGGACCTTTCATTTAAGCCTCCAGATCCCCTCAGCTTGGAATCCCCTCAGCAGTGGAATGTGTGGTTAGGTATTCTGTGCATAACCCTCCCTCAACAGTGAGAGCTGTGTTACTTAAGCTGCCAGCCAGGCTATATGTTTTTACCTGCTCAGCTGCAGGAGTTGAGAGCTTGTCTTGCCAGGGATGGCACAGAAAGGAGGTGTGCTGGGGAAAGAGCAGGACACCCCTGTTAAAAGCTGTGTATCTAATTTCTCATGCAGGGTTGTTTTCACTCATTTTCCTGTTCTTCAGCCCTTAATGATTTTTCTGTCATCAATGGAGTTTTAATTGAGGGGGATTAGGGGTGGATTAAAGGATCTCATCAGAGCTCAAACTCCCTGCATCCACTTCCTGTTGAGTCCTCTCAACAGAAGAGCTATTGACATTACAACAGTGAAAAATACTTAAGACAGTGACACAGTGAGGCAGAACTCAATTGAACTATAACCAAGGAGTTACAAGTGTAAAGGCAAGCATGTAATGAAATCTTGGCGATCAGAGAAGGACATGGTTTACGTCATTTTGCCCACTTCTGGATTTCACCTGGTTATATACAAGAGGGGCTTAAACTTTAGCAGACACAAGGACATCTCACCTCAACTCCTTCCTCAAATGCTTATGGATTTTTAAATGAAAGACACTTTCCAGCATATAGTTGAATCAATATTAAAAATGTTGTAAAATTCGCTGCACAAAACCCCAATGGATTTGCATTTCATTCTATATTTACATTGGATTTAGAATCAAAACTACAGTAGGAACATAAACCCTCTTTTTTCTCCTTTTATACCAGGGAGAAGTAGGATATCGAGGTTATGCATTTATTTGGGTTAGTTCTCTTTTTACTTTTTTCTTGAGAATACTTTATCTTATCTAACCAGGAGAATAGGGAGAGGGAATAGAGTGTCTGAAAATGAATCTATTGAGCACTTAGCCAGACATAGGAGAAAATCCTGACCCAGCAAAGAAAAGAAAATACTCCTAGTGATTTCAGTGGGCACAGTTTCATCTATTGCTTCCCAAAGAGTGAAAGCTTAGTTCTGCTCTTCATGTTTCGCTTTAATCACCAGGAGTTACACATGCAAATCCACAGCAAGACTGTAACTAGAACATTTAAGCCTAATTATACAGCTCTGGGAACAATGACCAAATCTCATCACAATTTTTTATCTTTTAGACACTAAGAAATCTTTTCAGTTACAAAAATTTCCTCTCAGATATGCACAGCAGGTCTCAGCTGTGATATGCTACTGACATCAATGGGATATATGTATACAGTACTTAGATACACATTATACAAGTCAAAATTTACCATGAGGTTCTGTGAGGATAATACTAGTGATGTTTTCCATATCTGTACTTGAAAGAGGCAGTGATATTTTAGTCTCTTGGAGTATGTTTTAGATACAATTCTAGTTATAACTCAGTTAAGACCTTCAAAGTTGCACTCCAAAGGTGTCCAGAAGGCTCTAAGCTAAAAATATTTTTAGAATGGAAATTCTTGTAAAATGTGCTACCTGTAAATCTTACACTAAGCATGACTAGGTGGGGCCATCTCCACTCCTCTGGGTTGTCCCTGCTCCCAGTAGCTTGCCTAATTAAAGTTGATTGAATGTGTCAGTATTTTGGTGAGGGGTTTTTTGGTGTGTTTTGTGTTATTATTTATCTATTATTTATTTAAACAGAAGAAAACCTATCTGAGAAGTTACTGTTTGCTTTTGTAGAGTAATTTTTACTCATGCTATGACATCATTGTGAGTTTATTTGCTGCTGGACATATGTAGTAGTGTGAGTCTGGCTGTTGAATGGCTGCACATATCTGCAGTGAATGTCTGTGATTTGTTGACACTTTCCAGCCTGGCTAGCTCCATATACAAAGCAGCATTCAGCCTTATAGGGTTACCAGGTCTACAAATTCCAGAGAGGTTTCTGAGAGGCTGTCTTATTGCAATACAGGATGATCAAAGGTATCTATTCTATCACCATCTATGGAGACCAGGTGGAGCAGTGATCCTTATCTCCATGGGAGATATTCTGCTAATGGTCCATCCATTGAAACCAGGCAGGACATTGTTCTTTATCTTTTCACAACCCATCCTTCCTCCAGCGAGTCATTTTCTGCTAATGGCCATTGAGTCCCACTGTGGGACTGATAAAATTACTTCATCCCATTGGAAGTTGATCCAGCCAGGGGAAAGAGCCCAACATTTCTCACCAAAATAAAAACAGAGGTTTTGGGGCACTAAGGGAGCCCCTTTCTCCACTGGACTCCAGAGGAAAACTGGATTTCTCCACATTACCACTGGACCTCCGGAGGGAAACTGCACCTCCTACAGGAGCACTGCTCCAACTGAATCACATCTGTCATTGCAGGAGGATGCAACCACCATTTAATGGGACTGCTACCAACACCCTGCCTGACAGGGTGTCAGGTTGTACTCTGACTTTGTCAGGGTTTGGAGTTTCTTTCTTTGTAGGACTGTATTTCTATTTTAATTTCCCTAGTAAAGAACTGTTATTCCTAATTCCCATATTTTTGCCTGAGAGCCCCTTAATTTCAAAATTATAATAATTTGGAGGGAGGTGGTTTACATTCTCCATTTCAAAGAGAAGTTCCTGCCTTTCTCAGCAGACACCTGTCCTCCAAACCAGGACAGAGGCTCACTCTATTTTCACTACACACCTGTTTTATGCATATGCAATAAAATAAATCCAACCAGTCCCCAAATGTTCAAAGTTATCTTATAATAGCACTTGACTAACTTCACTGCACATATGAAGGTGTTTCTCTGCAGTAAATCCCAGACCAAAATTGGTAGACCTGTACTTAGGAGACTGAACTGCAGACAGTTACTTAGGGTCTGCAAAATAATTCTGTAAGAGTTCAACCTCATTGCTGCTAGTTCATATGAAAGACCTTGTCAGAAAATAACAGGGTTTCAGGTCCCCACATATTTGCAGTTGGAATGTTGAGGAGCTCAGCTACAAGGAGACTGGAAATTACTGCTGAAGGGTAGGAGCTAATAGAAATGAGATGAATCGCAGGTAGAAATTGGGTTAAAATACAGCTAGGAAAGGAAAACAAATTTACAGCAGCTTTTTCAAATTTCCACAACCATAAAGAGTGCAAGCTCACTCTGGATGGTTGTTCTCAGCATTCAGAAAAAAATACTAATGGAGAATACAGTTGCTAAAAATATAATCTCACATGCTACTCTTTACTTGGTAAACATAGCATAGCACAGGTACTTAACTATAATGCATTTCTTCATAATTTATGTTTGGAGTTTTTTTTTAAATACCTGATTTTAAACATGTGACTTCGAGTCCAGGATGTTTAAAACCAAATAGCACTGTGCAAATGATGTTAAATTGCGAAAATGATGATTGGAATAATTCAAGAGTCAAATTCAGACACCTATTATATGCTGCTGAACTTCAAGTATAATTGTGTCTGTCTCACATTGTTACTAAAAATAGAAATATTGTAAATGAAGTGGAAGAAAAATTATGGCACAGAATCCCATGAGTTATAGCCTTCAGAGCATCAGTCTAGTGGTCAGACATTACCTAACATGGGCAATAGATTCTCCTGAAGTGCTCCTTGCCATTACAAGGCAATTACTGAAAACAGGCAGAAGAAGAGATTATTTCAGTATCATTGTTGTTTAATACCAGCCAAGTTGCTCTCTCAGTCCCCTTACAGTGGGATGGGGGAAAGAATTGGAAGAGTAAAAGCTGGAGAACGTGTGGTTGAGATAAAGACTGTTTAACAGGTGAAACAAAAGCTGCTCACACAAGGAAAGCAAAACAAGGTAGTCATTCACCTCTTCCCATGGGCAGGCTGGGCTCCTGCCATCTCCAGGAGAGCAGGGCCTTGTCACATGTCACCACTTGGAAGGTTTCCCCTTTCTTCCTTCTTCCCCCAGCTGTATATGCTGAGCATGATGCACTCTGACATGGAACATCCCTCGGTCCAGGCTGTGTCCCCTCTCAAACTCCTTGTGCACCCACTTGCTAGTGGTGGGGGTGGTGAGGGTCAGAAAAGGCCTTAACTCTGTCAGTACTGCTGAACAGTAACAAAAACACCTCTTAACTATCAACACTGTTTTCGGCCCAAACCCCAAATATATCCTCATACCAGTTATTACAAGAAAAAACACCTATCCCAGTCAAACCCAGCACAAGCATCTTCCACAAAAGTAGACAAATAAAAAGACTAAAACTCATTAGATGATTTGAAGCTCTTTAAAACAAATGTGATCAACTCTAACAGTGATGGAAAATGGTCAGTGCCTGTGCTACCAGTCTTTTCCTTTGAAAAATTGAGCTGTAAGGCTGACCAGTTTTTTAAGATGTTGGGAAGCACTAGTTATCTGGTTGAACCAGCAACTTCTGGTGAGAAATAAGACAAACATGTTTACACAGATCTCATCTCCTCCTTCATAAGATTTTTCCTTTAACATTTTCAATTTACTAGCTATATGGAAGTTTCATAGTTACAAACTCAGTCTTGTGCTTTTCATTTATACAGCTGACATATACTAAATTTGCATTTATATTTCAGGCAGTAAGAAGAAATCACAGAAAAAACCTCCTTGATTAATTTCATCTGCTTTTGGTTACATATATCTTCTTATTTGTGACCATTGTTCATACTTGCTGGAAGTATGGAAACGGATTTTCTCAAATTAGCAATAGAATTGATTCCTGCTTAGGGGTATCTATTTTAAAAATCCTGGGAATTTTCAGGTTGTTTTTTATTTTTTTTTTTTTACTAGCTCAGTTAAAATGCCTTTAGTTCATTGACAGTAAGAGTTCAAGTTAAGCCTGTAAAGCTACCACTGTGAACAGAAGGAAATTGCCTTCATCTGTTTCCCTAAGAGATACAGAACTGCATGATTTAAAAGTGTGATAGAGCATTTATAGGTGAATCTGACCACTGCAAGAGTAGAATATCAAGTCAGATGAAGCAGAAGAGCTATTTTCATATCCTCAGGTAAATGCCATATTTTCATAAAATTTCATAGTTTGCACAACTTGTTGAAATGCGGCAAGAGACTGAAAACCACAGTCAGAACTTCGAATAAATTAGATGATATGATTTAGATGTGTTGCAAAAAACCATCAGAATCTGTATATAAAGAGGCTTTGCGGATCAAGCCTCTGAAATAAGCTGGATTTGTAATAACAAGGTTTTATAAAGCATACAGTCTAGAGGAATGTAGGAATGTACAGCTAAAATATTTCAAGGCTGAAGTTTTCCATAATAACAGAGGAAAGAAATATTTCCTTGTTTGCATCGTATTTAATTCTGTGTCCAGAGATATCAGACTCCTCAAAACTCTCCAGAGATACAGGGAATTTGACATGATGATGTAAGTCTCAGACTTCTGATAAAGCTTACTTTTCTTGGAGGAACTACAGGACATATGCCACCTTGGTAGGCACATTATTGAATTTTTGGCACAGAGCTGGAGACCATGCTGCTTGTGCTTTCCGTGAATAAAAAGATCTCTGTATTCAGATCCAGTGAGACAACCACATCTTGGCATGTATTCCTGGTTGTTCCCTCATAAGAGGAAGACCAGAAAATCAGGTCAACCTGCTTAGTCTAATATCAGCTTTTGTTTGGATAACTTCAGCTGGGGAAACACAATAGGGAAGGTGCAACATATGAGACAAAGTCATGGCCTGAATGCACATTTTTACTAACTTTGAAAAGCTCCCAGGGAATTCATTGGAATCTATGTTAATCTAAAGTAGAAACAGTTACTATAGTTACTAATACAATAGTTACTAAATATAATTCTCACTATATAAAGTGCACATTCTGGGATCATATAAGTTGAGAAGATAAAATATCTTTAATTATGTTTGCCAAGGTAAAAAATGATTGGCTCCCTTTTATATTGTTCCACTGTAGATGGAATATGTGCATAACACTTTAAATGTTTTCAACATTTCAGCATCAGCCAGGAGTATTAGAGTGGTTGTTCTTCCTTCTTCTTTTATTTAAAGGTTGGCAGTAATTTTTCATGTCAAGGTTGTGATTGATGTGGGTTAACTTTCGCTAAAAGTCTCTTGGAACATTTTGAGTAATGTTAAAAATTATGGCATGCAATACATCAAAATATTTTTCTAGACTTCCTGCATAAGTAAACAAACACAAGGGAAATGTGGAAGGCATTTATGGTATTTTGTAAGCAAGTTTCAAACTGCATGTTGCAGATTTATATGCTTCACAGTTTATGCTGTGATGCATGTTACATTTTATTAAAATACACTATGGGTGGGGAATAGATGGTGATGTACTACATTTGTGTCTTTGTCCATGTCAATTTGAAATGGAGATCAATTCACTAAGAAATGTATCCAAGCATGGATTATGTAACTTGTCCATCAAGTGTCAGTTTCCTGGGGAAATACTAATAGCAAGTCCTCAATCTTAGGCCAAATGTCAAGGCTGTAACGTCCAGCACTCTGAGTATGGAACATGAGATTACAAAAACTGCCATTGACAGTCAAATGTTAACGCTGCTGATCTTCAGCAGTCAAGAACTCAATAGCACAGAAAATCCCTTCAAGACATAATTCCCAAAGATAAGTAAAGTAAAACAAATGAGGAACAGGTGAAGCAGCAATGTATTTTCCTAAAAGAAAAAGAAAGAGGGATGTCTACTGTTGCTCCACAGCATAGGTTAAAAGCAAAAAGATAGGTCACTGGTAGGTGTACATTTTGGAGCTCTCCTTTTCAGACAGTCAGTGCCTTCTCCTTCAATAGCAGACCTTTATAAGAACCTGGGGAATGGAAGATACCAGCCTTTTATCATCATGTTTAGGTGTCTCAGTGAGGTACTCATGAGGTATGTCTAGAATCCCTGCAGTCAGTCTGTCCAGAGGTGTCTGTCTTTCCATTTTGGACATAGCAATTTCCTAAGCAAAATGCTGAGATTAGAGACTTGTGAATGCAGCCTGTACTGCATTCAAAGACAAAATAGGATCTTGCTTTGGGTGAAGTAAGATTCTGAGAAGTCTATAAATGGCTGAGGAAAAGGTTCAGAGATGCTGTAAAACTATCAGTGTCAAGAAGTGTTAGAACTTTACACTGACACAATTTTTATTTCTTCACATTTTTCTTTCCACTTCAAACCCATGTTAGACTCTCTCTAAGCGTGAGGGAAAAATTGTTCTCATGAAAATCATGATTTTCCAAGATGTTTGCATTAGGCAACTACTATAGATTAGAAATCGTATGCTTTCATACCGTTAAACTTAGGTGAGATGAGCCCTACATCTAATGCATACAGATAAATACTGGTAGTTTAAACATACTTTAAGATATTTCCAAGTTCCAGGTAGGAGGCAGCCATCTTGGAAGACATGCTTCAGTATTTCTGCATGTTCAAAAATACCTAAACTGAGTACCATTGGCAAGGTGACACAGTATGACAGAGTGTTTGCAACGCAATATTCAGTGTTATATGGACTGTACTCTGCTGAGGTGCTCAGTGGAAGTGCTCTACAATTAGCTGTCAGCAAGTATTCCCTGCTTTGCAAAAATTGTATGATAGTACCTACCATAACTGCTAACGTACAGACTCTGTTATTTCAGCATAATTTTTACTTTTCCAAATATTCTTAGTGTATTTTTCATTGCTGTCTTGAAATTAAGCAAAGAGACAATGCCTAATAAGGCATTAAGATACTTAACCTTAGCTAGCAATGACCAGAAACTTTTCTGCACTTTCAAGTCTTAAGGCACCAGTGACCAGAGAAAAAGATATAACCTTTCAACAAAGATTTTAATTGTTTCTAAACTGAGAGAAGACTAATATAGTGCTGGCAATTTATGAAACTTTTGTTCTACCAAGATATAGCTGTGCATAAATCTTGGGAAACTGTATTATTTAGCCTGTTGTAGCTCTGTAAAAAAGTATGAATAATAAAATAAGCACTTTTGTTTCATTTCCAGCAATCACATTGTTTTCTCTAGTCCTACTTTTCTTAGCAATAAAAGGTTTCAAGAGTTTTGTTCTAAGAATTCAAGCTAGAAATTATTTTTATGATCTGCTCCATTTGCATGCTGTCTCACATCTGACAGTCCACTATGAGCAATTGAGAGACTTCTTCTGCATAAATTGCAGTAAGCCTTATGGCAATTATTGCTATCTTTACTGATCCATGCAAAACCATTTCTTCTCTCATTCCAGAAAGTGCAAAGCCTCTTCTTTTTAGGGAGTTGTTGACCATATTACAGTTTTCAGCAATATAGCTGTGCAAGTAGAAGTTAACCAGCCCCCTGAGAGGCCTGGTTAATTAGAACTTTTGCTGCATGGCAGAAATGAATGAATTGTGGGCAAGACTGTACATGTAGATTTTTACCCAGAAAGGGCAATTTTACTTTCTATTATAACACTATAAAATGAGGTTATCTGTAATATATGTTAAGACACTGCAAAGTCAGGCTATTAAAATAATGAATCATTTTAATGATGCTAATATAAAAGTGAAGTAAACAAATAAGATGAGAGACAAATGGTAGGTGTAATTTAGTTAAAAATAAAGATGTGAATTGACTGAAGTATAAAGGCATATATATTTAAAAGACAGTCTTTTTGCTCTGCTTTCTCGAGATGGTATCTTTGGCTCCTGTTATTTATCTTGTCATGCCACATAGAAGGTTTTGTGATACCAGCCTGTAAGAGGTTTTGCTGGTTTCTGTGTTTCAGTTGGTTTAGGAATGAAAAGCTGGCTTAGGTCTTGTTTGACTTCTGCTGTGCACATCTACAAAAAGGGAGGAATAATTTTTTTCTAATAATGTCTTCAGAAGCATGAAATGAATAAAGGAGTAGGTAGCCCTATCTTTATGAGAGAGCTAGCAGGTTGTATCTTGATTTGTTGAAGGAATGTTTGCTGTCATGGCTGAAAGCCAAGTACAGAGCTATCATTTAGTCAATTAAAACCACATAAATAATGTTTAAATGCTGCTTAAGAACATGCTCACTGACTGCTCTGTATGTATATGGAACATATGAGCTATTTATAAGCCAGTATTCAGCCTGTGATAAATCTATGGAACAAAATAATCTTTAGAGAATGAATAGTTTAATGTGCAGGATACTAGATACAGTTCTGGAAATGTATCTCAAAGCTATCCTCTTCCACTTCTATAGCAGCTGATAGCATATCTATACAATTTCTGCAAACACATCTTTTAGTGTCTTCTGGTTTTAAATGTATGGCATAACTGCTGCTACATGAACTCATTTGTAAAGCCCTGCCTCTCTCACAAGTACAGTAATTTCACGATTATAAGCCGCACCATTTTGACTAAAATTTTGGTCCGAACCCAAAGTGCAGTTTATGATCAGGTACGGCTTATATATGGACAAAGAACAAAAAGTTGCTGTTTTAGTTTGGAGGATAGGTGTCTGCTGAGAAAGGCAGGAACTTCTCTTTGAAATGGAGAATGTAAACCCCCTCTCTCCAAATTATTATAGTTTGGAAATCAAGGGGCTCTCAGGCAAAAATATGGGAATTAGGAATAACAATTATTTTCTAGGGAAATCAAAATAGAAATACAGTACTACAAAGAAAGAAACTCCAAACCCTGACAAAGTCAGAGTACAACCTGACACCCTGTCAGGCAGGGTGTTGGTAGCAGTCCCATTAAATGGTGGCTGCATCCTCCTGCAGTGACAGATGTGGCTCAGTTGGAGCAGTGCTCCTGTAGAAGGTGCAGTTTCCCTCCGGAGGTCCAGTGGTGATGTGGAGAAATCCAGTTTTCCTCTGGAGTCCAGTGGAGAAAGGGGCTCCCTTAGTGTCCCAAAACCTCTGTTTTTATCTTAGTAAGAAATGTTGGGCTCTTCCCCCTGGCTGGAGCAACTTCCAATGGGATGCAGTAATTTTATCAGTCCCACAGTGGGACTCAATGGGCCATTAGCAGAAAATGACTCTCTGGAGGAAGGATGGGTTGTGAGAAGATAAAGAACAATGCCCAACCTGGTTTCAATGGATGGCCCATTAGCAGATTATCTGCCATTGAGATAAGGATCACTGTCCCCACCCTCAACAGATGGTGATAGAATAGATACCTTTTATCACACTCTGTATTGTAACATGCGGCTTATAATCAGGTGCGGCTTGTATATGGACAAAAAACCAAAAAGTTGCTGAAACCCAGAAGTGCGGCTTATACTCAGTGCGGCTTATAATCGTGAAATTAACCTCAGTTTCTCACAACAAATCATTGTCACACTGTAGCTAGGGCTCTTCAAGGATGGCGCACAGTCCAACACTATGAGACATAAGCTCATGACCTAATTAATGAACAGTTAGGAGGTGACTGTGACTTTCTAGCCCCCTCCACTGCAAACAGACCTCTGCTTAAATAGGGAAGCAATTGCAGGAATTGTGAGCTCAGGGTAGGACTCTGTATTTTGCTTGTTTAATTTTTCAGGACAGCTAGGAAAAGGGAATTGTCATTTTTAGGTTTTTGATTTATATTGTCAAAAATCCATAGCTTTTTTGAGAATGAATTATTGCAGTGAAAGTAAGCAACATCTGCAAAATTTAATTAATTAAAGAGTATCTCTCAAAATATGTAAGATAATAACCACAGGACATCAATTACAATGGTGAGGAATGCTTGCCTAAAGTAAGAGATGGATCACCCTAATTTCTTTTGTTTGTCAGCTAGAAGTGATGAGAATTTATGCTTGTCATTCACCAAGGATTAATGCAGTTAGCCTTGAAACCTTGACCACTTTGTTCTGAATGCTTGCTTTCAGACTTCTGGCTCACATTATGAATGAAAAAAACATTTGTAATGAGTCTTCTGGCCATTGTTTTGATCCGTTTCAATTCCTCTCTAAAACTAGAAAAGAACGGGCACCCACATTTCTGTGAACAAACAGTGTTATAATTTTATTCATGAATTGGTATACTAGATATCTGTGCAGTCAGGAATAGTTGAGTCACCATTTCTGGAGGTATTTAAAAGACATGTAGATGTTGCACTTATGGACATAGTTTAGTCATGGGCTAGGCAGTGCTGGGCTAGTGGTTGGACTCCATGATCTCAGAGGTCTTTCCCAAATGAATCAATCTGTGGCTCTTACTTCATAAATGTGTTTACATGTTTGTGTCCTCTTGAAAACAAAGGACTATGAACACTTTTTTATGTGTGAGCATGTGCCTGTTTTTTTTTTTTTTAAATCTGAAAGTACAAGAGAAGAATGCAGCCCAGCTGTAAATTTCTTTTTCTTGACCTGCATTTTTTTATATCCTGCTTGAAAACAATGTGGCCTGGTTTTCAAAGATTTTCAAACTGAGCAAATTCAAGTCAGAATAGTACTTTATAGTCCTAAGGGATGCTTTGTTTCCAGCTTTACCAGTGGGGCCTTACACACCTTTGCCAGTGAAGCATAGGAGGAATTGATTGTATATTATCTGTCATAAACTCTGGGATACACAGATAAAAGGAACTTCATAAGAATAAGGACTTTATTGATGACTTCTCTGAGCTGAAATTAATGCATCTTCTTTCTGCAAAGGTGAAACAATTTAAAAAGGAGAATAGAGCATATTCGGTGAGTAGCAGATCTGTTTAATACAGAAAATGTTATGAAAACACATGGCTAAGAGATGTGAAAGTTGACCTCTTGAGACCCATCTTTTTTATTTAAAATATGTCTAAACTATTTTGAAAAGGATTCCTCAGTGATTTTTAGAAATATTTATAAAGGTAGAAAATTTGTATATTAAAAAGTAGGAAGATACAACTAAGTGTAACGGAGTGAAGTCGTGAAGAGAAAAAAGTAATCTAGACAAGCAGAACAAGTTTGTTAGTGATAAAATACACTAAATTGCTATAAATTTTCCCAAGGAACATAACAAAAGCCCCATTATTGACTGCGCAGAAGAAGAATCTGTAAGTAATGTGTCCCTGGCAAAGCCTAATTTAGCTGATAAAATGCACTTTAAATCCCATTTTGAATTTTTTTGAATGAAGAAAATATTAGGGAAACCTCTGATTTGTCTGAGTTATCTCTCCACAAAAATGAACACAATGTTAAGAAATGAACAAGTGAGTACTGCATGCATTTTTTTTGAAACTAATCTATATTGTTCAGTTTGCAGCACTATATCTGGGTAAAGAAATGTTTACAGCAATCCAAATCTTCCAGTGCATTGCTCCAGCAAATTGATGTGATTTGACTTCTAACAGGTCAAAGTCCTTGGATCACATGGAGGGTTAGATGTAGCACAGGTCTTAACATATTTGAATTAATGAGGAATGTAAGAATTCTTTCATCAGTAAATAACTTGAAAGATACAGAAATAAATAGGATAAATAACTAAGGAACAGTTAACAGCCTGATATGTGGGCAATCCTCTGATCCTCTTGGAACTGGACAGCTTTGGAAGTCAAAGATCAGGACTAAACTAAGGCATATTTCTATCCAAAGCACTGAATATTCTTCTAACCACACTTATTTTGTTTTATGTATTTGCTTTGCTGGGGAATGTAGCCAAGGACTTCAACCTCTCTGGCACCTATTAAAAGTTTTAAATAAATAATTTGCAACTTAATCTGTGCACACTAAACAAAATTCTACCTCTGCCTCCAAGAGTACAATGAACATGGGTTTTATGTAATTCCCTGCACATGCAGCTCTTCATGGGCTGTTTTCCCTCTTCTGATTTGAAAAGACTAGAGCACAGAGGAAGCACACAGTCAGAAAATACTGTGCTAAAAGTCCTTGCAGTGCCCAAAAGACTTGGTAAAGTACTTAATAACATCAATTGTGTTATACATCATCACAGGAAATGCTTAACCAATCTTGGGAAGAGTTTTAAAATGCCACAAGGTCCAAAGTACATATACTTTTCAAATGCATCAATATTACAAGTATAGCATTATTATTCTGGTGTCAGCATCAGAGTTTACTGACAGCTAAATGGACCTAGAACAGGTTTTTTTCCCCAGTTGTTAGGGAAATGCTTAGCAACTGTAAATGTATTTACTGGCCAGAAACAAATTCATATTTTAAAGTGAAATTTTTTAAAAAAGGTACTTAAAAATATAATGTAAGGTAAAACTTGTACTCAAATGTGAAAAGAAGCCTCTTATTTTTAATATTCTCTTAAGTTCCAACAGGGTCTAACCAAACTTAGTACGGACCAAAAAAAAAAAAAGGATTATTTATAGAGTGGCAAAATCTAGAGCTCATCTGGAATAATTACAATAATTTCACGACTATAAGGTGCACCTTAAAGCCTAAAATTTTGATCGAAACCTGGAAGTGCACCTTATAATCCGGTGCACCTTATATATGGACAAAGTTCAGAAATTTGCCAGCAACCCGGAAGTACGAGCCGCAAGCCGAGCCGCGAGCAGCGAGACGAACCGTGCGGCCCCACGTGGGTCGGCGGGGCTCAGCGCAGCTGGCACATTTCCGTTTCTTATTGGTTACTTTGTTGTGCGCAGATCCTCACTGCAAAAAAAGAAATGCACCTTATAGTCCGGTGTGCCTTATATATGGACAAAGTTAAGAAATTTTCCAACACCCAGAAGTGCGCCTTATAGTCTGGTGCGCCTTATAGTTGTGAAATTACTGTATGTGTACAGTTATATACAGTGTGTACCTAACAAAATATTAATAAATCCCTGTAATTTATCTAGAATCTTCTTCAAAATTTCATCCTAGCTCTGTATGCAACTGTAACAATTTTATTAAACCAAAAGTATTTGTGTAGCAAGGGTTGCATCATTAATTAGCATGTGAACTTCCTCCTTCAGCTAGCAGTGGAAATGCCAGCTCAGTCAGCAGCAGCTGCCTGTATGTGATATATGTGATGCTATCATTGAATGTGGCACACAATGCTTAGGAAAACACATGAGGGGTTACTATACTTCAGTTGAGTCTTCATATACCGTGAACTGACCTTCCCTGCTCAATGCAGAGGGTGAGACCTGGCACAGACCGACAACTGCCACGCCTGTCAGTGGGGACACATCCCAAGGCAGCACATCCATCACACAGGTGACCTCAGCACATTCATGGGAGACCCCAGGACAGAGACACTCTCCCTGCTCCCAAGGAGAGCAGAAGGCTGCTCTGACTTCTCCTCAAAGGGCTTTTAATTCGGATTCTACTGAATTAGGGAAGTTTCTCTATCCCTCCTCTTTGGCTTTTAAAGATAACTTGGGCCCTATTATATGACCATTTGAGTTCTCTTTTAAGCTATTGGAGAAGGCAGGCATGTCTGAGGCGGAACCTCATCAAGTCCATTGTACTCTGTAAATGCATAAAAATGTACTTCTCTTTTGGACACCAGAAGCTGACAGAAAACACCCATTTTTATTCATAGTAGCAACTAGTGCAACCTGGACATCTTTCAATGTCAGCAAGAATTAACTTCACAGCCCACTTACTAGCACATTACTTGGTACAATCTCAATGAAAATCTCCAATTATTATGTTCTAATTTACTGAAATGCTATGTTGCAGATATTTAAACAAATTATTTCATGTGTTGCAGCACCTGGCTGTTTATATTTACTGCTCTCCTACAGGTGGTTTTCCGGTTATTTGTTATTTAATGCCAAATCTGATGGAAGTGTCCTATTTTTGCTCTTATATGTGCATGCAAGTTCTTCTCCACTGGTCTGGGATGTCTAAGGAAAATCTGCTTGGTCTTTGAGGAGAAGAATGCAATTTTCTGACACAATGTATATGATGCTCTTTCCCCACCTTTCCTTTCCCATTATCTCTGTCCTTGTGCACAGTGCAGATGATAACCCACAGCAAAATATAAAAGCTGAAATAATATAATAAGTAGACGTTTCACTCTCACACAGATCATATTCAGTTTAGTGCAGGAAGTTCAGAATGGAAGACCCAAGCTTTTCAAAATATGTGAGACTACTCTCATGTGTTATGAAATAGATGGAATAGAAGGTACCTATGTGTGTAACCATAAGTACATATAGCCATATTTTAAATTATATAAAAACCATAAACTTTCGTATTCATTTAATTTTTGATATACAATTGAATTATGGTTAATATTTTTGTTTATTCTTGTAAATATGTATGTCTGTATGTATGTGTGTATGTATAGAAGATCCTTGATATTCTTCTTTCAGTGTTTCAGTCTTTAGGCCACAGCTATCTACCATTGCATCATATAAAACATGTGGACCTAAAAATATATCTAAGTGAATGGTCAATAAATGGTTCACCATTTGCCAACGCTCTATAGTTTAATAGCTAGGAATAATGGAGGAAAGAGTCTGATATGGGGAAGCAACTAGCTGTCTCTAGATTTTCAAGCTTCATAGAGTCTGAGATCCTTTTTTCCCCTCTGTACAAAAAAAGATGAAATAGAAAAAATTATAAAGCAAAATGTAAAACTTAAAAAATATCCACTTTGTGACTGTTATTTGTTCAGTTCTGTCCTGTACTATCTAGTATGGAAAAATAGTCCTTTCCCGAAGAGAAAATCCATTAATATTTGTGAAATGCTTAGATATTGTGATAAAAGGGATCCTGTTAGTACTTAGACAGATGTATCTGCAACATCTGGCAGTAGATTTCACAGCCCAGTCAGAGGTCTGGCCTTGATGACTCTGTTTAATTATCTCTTGGCTAAGGAATGCATGTCTTTCCCTCTTATCTCTCATAATCCTACAGAGATCCCGTCTGGGAAAAATATTGGGTAAGTGAAAACTTAGCCCAGGGAGTTGATGAGATGAGGTAAATCTCAAGCTGCCATGTTCATGAATACTCAAAGTTTTAGCACACTTTTACAAGCTTTGGCAGAAGGGCATCATTAATGTTTCAGAAGTTCTCCTGATCTTTCTTTATTGCTCTTTGGTCAGTGTCCCTGTAGTTTCCAGTGTAGCATTTTTTAATTACTGGAAGGAAAATAATACCTCTTGCTGGTAAGACATTTTTCTTTTTCTTAATGAGTTTCAAAATAAAGTGGAATGTAGCTGTATAGGCAGCCTTAAACTTGGGCATCAAATAGTCCAACAATCAGCCCTAGAGGGTGTTCAGCTCTCTTGAATATCAACTTTTTCATATTTATAAAAGTTCTGCTTTACTAATAGAACATTTGTTTCTATCAGCTGTAGGTAGAATATTATAACTGAGGTAAATCTATGAAGGTTTAACATTTAGGTTCTGACACATGAGAATCCTGAAGGAAGTTAATTACCATGACTGATTTCTTTGTAAATTCTACAGATTTGGTAATTCTGTCTAAAATGTTTTTAGAGTTGATGAAATATCTTTCAAGAAACTCTCACCTAATCTAACTTGGGCATTTGATTCCACTGAGAAGAATCAGAACTATAGAAAGATATTTCACACAGTACCGTTATAGTAGATAGAACACATTTTTAAACTAAAAAGGAAGTAAATTTTGGACCTTAACCTACATATTTGATCTAGGCAATTTTTCATAGAAAGAATTGTCTAGTATGGGTATGTTTTTCCTCGATCATCGTCTTTGTTGTTTCCTGCAGCTTCCTTTGAGCACCTGGTATTTGTTTCCAGCCATATAAAATTTTGAAGGGAAAAATGTTTGGTTGAAATTATGTTCAAAACCATGAAGACTGAAATTGGTCACTACTTTTGGCAAAGGGAACTTTGCATTTTCATAGCAAATGGTCTTATCCTAAGTGACTGTCTTGACGAAAGATACTAGCTTGATGCATTTTTTGTAGTACAATATTGATAGTTTAAAAATAATAATAAGGCTTGCTTAAATGTCATCAGAAGCTGTATAATTCAGGAGAAAAAAACAGGATTCTCTTTAGACAGAAAAGACCCTATTTTAACTTGATATGGGCTGCTGCATGTGATTTCATGCTGTACATGTTGCACTTGAGGAACCACCCATGTCAAAGTGCTTCCCCTCATGCAGAGCACCATCAGAATGCTAGGAAAAAATCAAGCCTGTAAAGCCTAATGCATACAGAAGGAAAAACTTCCTAATGATCTGCTAGATCAGTGACTGAAGATATCACATAATGGCTCTTTTACTATAAGGTTTCAGTGAAGGCACAGGAGATCATATACCATAGTAAATCAAATCTGGAAATATTTAAATACTGTTTAGTTCATAGATCAGTGATCCGGTAAACTGTAATGGAACTTTTTCAACCATAGTGAGCTAATGGAAAAAATGAAAATTAGGTTGTGTTCATCTACGACAAAGCAAAAAACACAGTGAAGCTGAAGTGGTCTACTGTGTCAAAGTCTGTGTGAAGCATTTTTAATTAACTATTCATCTTCTCATTAGTCAGGATTAATGCAGAAGGATCTATTAAGATCTACTGTTGCAAAGAGTATGTCATGCCAAGAGTCTTTAAAGCCTCAAGATATATTATCCAGTCATAGTACCACATTATAGACTGACAGAAAAATTGCATACTTAAAAAATAAAGCTGTCTCTGAGTAATGCTTTTGCAAGTAAATACCTTAAATCTTTTTTAAACTGCTATTTTTCTCAGCTCTGTAATTAATCAGAGGAGCTTAATATAAGATTTTTTTTTCAATTCTCTCAACACAATCATGTTTATCAGTTTCTGTGGCATCATTTAAGAAATCCTAGTTATGTCATCATGAAAAATAACTTTAGCATATTTTGTCCTCATAACCCTGAGAAGTTCTAAAGTCAAATTATTCAGGGAGTGGAGGGTTTTGATACAAACACTGGGAAGTTGGGCTGTTCAGCCTTAAGAAGTGAAGACAAGGGGACACCTTACTGTTGGCCTTAGACATGATAGAGAAGATGGAGCTCTTATAGGTGTGCTACAGCCCAACAGGAAATAGGAAATAGGCACAGATTTCAGAACAAGTCCTTTTTAAGAGTACAATATTCAGGAGGCATTCAGGTGCTCTTTTTAAAGAGAGAAAAAAAATAGGAACAGGATATGAAGCTAGTAAGAAGCAGTGTGTCATCTGTTCAGATTTACCAACTGATATAGCTGCAAACTTTGAATATGACCCCCCAATATCCTGCTGAATCATGCAGAATACTTATTGCAATAAAGATATTGCATTACATATTACAAAAGATGTGCATTCATATTTACAAATGTTCTGGCTATATTTGGAAATGATTTCTAGGTAAATAGCACTTAAAGTGTGTGATGAATTACAGACTTGATAAGCTATCTTGCACCTTTGAACATAATAAAACATGTTCAACTTTTCTCACACTTTTGAATGGCCTTACTTGCTATACAGGAAAGTAGAAAGTGCTTCTGTTTTCTTTTTTTCCTGGAAGGACACACACAAGCTTTCTCTTTCAGATCTGAGTTTTTAATCCTTCCTAAATTGAATATTTTTCTCACATTTAAATAAAACCCCCTAAATCTGATATCTGATAGAAGTTCAAAGTGAGGCAATCAGCTAAGAATAACTGAAAATAATTACTCAAAAAGCAAGAAAAAAAATCAATACCATGAGAAATCAGATTGAAGTTTCCTCTCAAAAGCTCAACTGATCAAACCTTGCAATCAATATTTAGATTTTTATTCCTCACACTGCAGAGATTTTTATAAAACATACCAGTTATGATACACCCTTGATCTCGGCCTCACCTGCAGACCTGTGAGTACATATTCCTCCACACTAATACAGACTGAATGAAATCAGCATGTTTTCTAGGAGCACAGCTAATTAAACCTGGTGCAAGAATTGTGCCTAAAACTTGTTATTTGTGTTGTCCAGTGAGGTACATGACAAAAAGGAGGCTTCACACCTGTTCATTGTCCAGAGATGGTGCAAACCCAAATTGGGCAGGTGTTCTTTCTGAAATGAGGCATGTTTTTCTTTCTATAGAGACCAGTAGTTACTGAGGTGGGGAGAACATAGCTGTACTCAGTGTTTCAGAGGAAGAACCCATGCATTTTCAAAGCAATTAAGCATAGTGGGCAAGACTTCACAGTCAAAGATCTTATTATTGGCTACACCATCACTATTTGATAACTTATATTAGCTACAATATAGTGCAACTCTTCTACAGATCATGTGAACTCTGCTTTTAACATTTTAGCCAAATATGGCAAACTTTAACAATTCTAACATCATAAGATGTAATCCCATTGTTGTGATTGAATTCTTGCTATCTCAGACATGCTGCCCAATCCTTGAAAAGTTTGCTCTGTGCCCTCTGTTCCCCAGGCTGCCCCTCAAATCCTGTGTTCAGTTCTGGGCCCTTCACATCAAGAAAGATGTCAAGATGCTGGAGTGCATGCAGAGAAGAGCAATGAAGCTGGTGAATGTTCTGAAGACTAAGTTGTATGAGAAGAGACTGAAGGAGCTGGGGTTGTATATCCTGGAGAAAAAGAGGCTCAGGGGGGACTCTCAAACTACCTGAGAGGAGATTGTAGCAAGGTGGGGATTGGCCTCTTCTCTGAGGCAATCAGTGAAAGGAGGAGAGGACATAGCCTCATGCTATACCAGGGGAAGTACAGGCTGGACACCAGGAGGAATTTCTTCATAGAAAGGGTTGTTAAACATTGATGAAGTCACCATCCCTGGAGGTGTTCAAGAAACAGCTGGACTTGACACTTAGAGCTGTCGCCTAGTTGGCAACATGGTGATCATTCAAAGGTTAGATTGGATGATCTCAAGGGTCCTTTCCAACGTAAATAATTCTGTGATTTCACAGAGTGTCCATTCTCCACCTTTAAACAGAGCTGCTGGTAGTACATTTCTCCTATGTGGTATCCACTCTGTATTGATTTAAATAATTCCCAGGAGACACAAACTGCCTTTTGACATGTTTGTTTGGCACTGAGTTTGATGGTCTTTCTAGAACTTTCTCAAATGTTAATAAGATACAACTTCAGTAGCTTGGGTCAGAGTTAAGACCAAATGTCAAAGTGGAGACTCCACGGATTTAGACATCAAAGCACTTCAGTGACTGATAAAGGTAATCAATTATTGATCATAGATTCATAGACATAGAATAGTTTGGTGGGAAGGGCCATTAAAGATTGTCTTGTTCCACCCCTCTGCAATAGACAGGGAGATGTCTCATTAGACAAGGTTGTTCTAAGACCCCTTAAACCTGATCTTGAACTCTTCCAGGAATGGAGAGGAATATGCTACAGCTTCTCTAGGCACTCTTTGCCAGTACCTCATTGCCTTTTCATGCCAAAGAACTATAGAATAGCAGAGGGTAGAAAGGAGCTCAAAAGATCATCCTTCTGTGGGAAATGCAGCCTAGATGATTATGTCTAAGAGCCTGTCCAATTACATCTTGAAGCCTTCAAGAAGTCTGGGGAGGCCATTCCAGTGAATGGCTGTTCTTACCACAAAAAATTCCTTTCTTATGCCAAGTTAAATCCTCTCCTGGTGCAATTTGTACCCATTGCCTCTTGTCTTCTCCGTTTGGTTCCTTGTGAAAAGAGAGCCTCTGTTTTCCTTTTAGCTGGCCTTGAACTGTATGAATAGTGTGATGATCCCCCTCTTTTATGGTGTGAAAGGACCTGGCTCCTTCAGTGTTTTCTCATGGGCAGGTTCTCCAGACCTTTGAACATCTTTCTTGAGGAGGGAAAGCCATGGAGTGCAGTGTAGGAGCTGGGACCCCGTGGTGCTCCCAGGGCCAGCTGGGGCATGCCCAGGCTGTCTGACTGCTGACAGGCATTGCAGCAGTAGAAAACAGCCTGTTCTTGGTTGGCTTTTGTCAGGTTGCTGCCACATCTGACAATGGACTGCTGCTGCTGCTTCTGCTCACCGCGTATCCATCTTGATGGTGCTGTCACCACTTTCACAGTGTTTGGTGAGTTTTACGCTCTAGGTTCTCCTCTGGGCTCATAACTAAGCTGTGGCCTTGCCTTTTGGGACTAGCAGAAATTTATATGCCAACACCAAGGTCAACAAACCTAATTTGTGGCAACTGCTGGACCCTGCTTTAAGATTCCCTCCATAATCTCACAGCTTCCTTCACGTTCAGCCTGTTTCAGAACTTCTTACCCATTGCCCACCAGAACAGCATTGGACTAGGACACCTCAGAAAGAAATGCCAAGGCAAAGCTTGAGGAAACAGCCAAAGGGAAGCCAGGGAGCATTGTGGTCAGAGGCAAAGCTGACACCATGACATCAGAACCAATGACAGAAAAATAAAAATCTGTTTTCTCTAATGAAAGATTGTAAAGTACTTACCCAGCTCTGAGCTCAGTGAAGAGGAGGAGACAGTCCAAAAGGCAGGCAGAATGTTTCACATAAAACATTCTTACTACTAAGGAAGTGAGAGGCAAAAGACATTTTTTTGAAAGGGGAGGAAAAGCTAGATGTTTATTCTCATCATCAAAGGGAAGGAAGAAGCAAATGAATCAGAAATCAAAGATTGAATATCATTGGTCTTGCTGACAAAGCAATCAGCAATCCCCTCACAGCAAGTATAGGGGTTTGTTGAACAAAGCAAAGGAATTTGAAAGTCTTGAACAAAATAGAGTCTTTCCATTTATAAAATTAGACATAATTTTAGAACAGCATTTTGATTTAGGAGCTGTGGATAATTTCTGCATTAAAAATATATAAATCTAAATTTTGTGATGTGCAATTAATAATGACTTTGTCCAAACCCTCTCCAGCCTCCTTTGTAATTCTCTTAAGAAAGCATTAAATGAAGGTATTTTCACTTTAGTTGAAAATCAATGACACTTCAATGAAGCATGCATTTCCAAAATAATATGCAATGGAGAGGCATATGTTTCTGCAGCTCAGTCAAGAGGCCAGAACTTCCTAAGTAATAATGCTGATTTAACACTTGAAACTAGAAAATCACAATCAACAACTTCAAAATGTATAGGTGCCATTACTGTCTCCTGGAAGTCTCAGACTGAACCCCTGGGGTTCCCCATTTCAAAATGAAAAATGCAATACTCAATCAATATAAAACAAAGAAGAATGATATTTAAGGTTTCTTTTCCCAGGATATTTTGTGAAAGCATGATTTCTTTTTCAGCAGATTTTAATTTTTTTTGTATGGATGGGAGGAAAGAGGGCACTGATGAGAAGCAAGAATCCAGAGTTTTATGTCTGGCCATGCCTCTGGGTGACCATAGAACCACAGCCTGGCACTTCCACCTGTCACAAACATCCTGCTCCTGTTTTTGTTTAGTCTGGACCAGACTGTAACCTCTCTGTATCTTAAACATCTCTTGGTACCCTGAGGGATGGCTGAAATATGTTTCAGCCAAGTTCTTCAAAATAATGACTTGTGGTATACCTGTAGTGAACAAGAATATCCAAAAGGGAAAGAAAAGGCAATATAAATATTAGAGTTAAAAACTGATGAATACCTCACTTCCATCATAGGTAAGAGATAAACAGAAACTTCAAAAACAGAACCCAGAAGTTTGAGGTCCATGGCACCACAAAATGAATGCTCAAATCGGTTGCCATCAGTCCTTTTCTCTTCCAGCTCTTCCTTGTTGCCCACCATCTCTGTCCCGTGGAAACATATGGACTAATGTAATTCCTCTTCTTCTGTGAAGGGGCAGATTACTTAAAGGCTAAATCCAACTTTCTGTTAAGCATGCCATATTCTCTTAGGTAACATTAATATAATAAAAGCAAAACTGTGTGTGTGAGTGTGTAAGTGTGTGTGTATGCACGTGGTTTTTTTAATATAAGAAGCTCACATGAAAAAGGCCAAAAAGGGATTCCTAATGAGAAAGGATGTGCCTGCTTTTGGAGAAATTAACTGCTCCAGTGAATTGCAAAGATAAAGCAGAAGAAATTATCTAATAATTTGTCTGATGTAATTAGAGATGGCCCGATCTGCTAAATTCTTATCCAGATCCAAATTATGGGGGCATCTGGAACTGGGATTATGGTTTTGGCTCATAGACTTTAGTCAGGCTAGTGTGAAGAGCAGGTAAAAGCTAAGGGACCCACCCCCCGGCCACAGCATACAAACCAATGCCGTGGACTTTAAAGATGAGTTTCTCAAACACCATGGAAAAAGATTAGGAGCCAATTACTTTAAATTAGTGCATCCTAAGTGAGATATTTTCCCTTTGGTCATAACACTGAAAACTATCCTATGACACTAGTAATTAATTTCTTGCCTCCTGCAGTTGGAGAGTTGAGACATTCGGATTTTCAAAACTAATTTTTACCACATACTCCTTAAAAGCCCTCATTTTTTAAAAAAATCAAGCATTTTACTCCCAAACTTTGTATTTTAAAAACCTTTACCTATCAAAAAGGGGTGGTGACCTTCAGAGGAACCAAGAGAAGAAGTAGTGCAACCATGGGCAGTTCTTGAAGCTTTTTGTGAATCCTCGTTCCACATTTAGCAAAGAGCAGGACTGTGGGAAATAACTGAAGACTACAGCACGGCATGCAGGTGTGTGGAAACGTTACATGATGACCACTAAACAATGTATTTCAGGTCTAGAAGTCAGTCTGTGTCTGACTTCAAGGTTCACCTGCTGATCCTGCAGAGCAGAAGGCATGTGGGGGCACACCACACCTCGTTCCTTAGCTCACATGTTCCATTTCTGAGCAAAGCTTGAACTTACACCCAGATCTCTGAGCTGTGATGATGTAGCCAAAGCAAACTGCAGTGCAGGCACAGTTTTTTATCACTGAGCCTGAATTTCTAACAGGCCAGAAACAGAACCAGTAGGTTCTGCTCTGTCATGCCCACAACAAGAGCTGACCACGTGCAGCAGTGCAAGTAACCAACCCTCTCCTGATGTTTCTCATCATTCCTAAGGCAATAATGGAAGGCAGGTGGGACCAGAAGGTACTGCATGCAGATGACCTGCTAGGCAAGCAAAATACAGCAGCAGTGGAGGTGATGGCTGAGACAAGTGTGAGTGGAGGAACCAGGATATAGAAACCCTCACCAGTGCTCAGGTAGTGATTTGACAGAGTCGCAGGGGAGCAGAAACATTTGGGTGAGAGGTCCCTTCCCATTCTAGCAGTAAAGAGAAGTGATGCTGGGAAAGATGATTTACAAGGCAGAGATTTATCAACAGGTGAGAAACACCAGTCCAGCAGTGCCAGCAAATTGATACTGACCTTGCAGGAAAATTGCTGCCCCCATCAAAGCATCCAGCCTGAGCCAGTCCCACACAAACAACAGAAGGTATAATTGCATTGCTGATTCTGGTTACCACAAGTTCAAAAAGAGTGAATAAAGCACACTATAAACATGAACATATTCCCGCTAATTAAGAAAAAAACTAAAACAAAACCCAAAACAATTATCAAGCAAATGAAGGAAGCTAAAATCAGCCCAAACCCTATAAAATCTGCAGAAAAAAGCAGCTAAAAACATGACTAAAGCAGACCTCAAAGCACAGCAGCCATCTGTGCCAGCTAGGATCTAGTAATAATGCAACTCCTAATAGCAACATGAATAATAAAAGTAAAACTCTCATGAGTTGCTACCGTGTTTTGCAGCAACAATAATAGATGTTTCTCTGTGGTCTCTAGTCTTTATGTACGAATCATTATAACTGTGCTTAACATTTGCAAGGAGAATCCTCGTTTTCAGATGTAACTTGAAGGCATATTTGCATTCAGTGGGTTAAATGCAGCTCTGGGAGAAAAATGCTGTGCTCCAAGGATTTCCAAGAAGAACTCCCCCTCCTGCAGTCATAGAGCCCAAACTCCCACTGTTGTACCTTCTCCGTCAAGGCTTCAGATCACAGCTGTTTCTAAGAAGATACTAAGCTTAGAGATCATGTGAGTGTACACAGCTTCTTCGCCCCACCAAAGGAAGAACATCTCTCCTTCCCTTTCTCTGCATTTCTGAATGCTCCAGAGATCAGCTTTTTTTGGTGAACTGAAAAGTTCAAGAAACAAGCAATTGCAGTGGAAGCAGCAGGACAGCTATTGCTTGTCAGGGGAGTTTCAGTGGCTCCTGGCCTTATTGATGGTAGTTGGAGCAAGAGGAGCAAAATGGAATGGCTCTCTCAGCTGGAGTCTCCTGAGAAGTTTGAGTTTTCAGAAGGATGATAAAAATTGGGTGAGAATTCAGAAAAAGAGCTACAGAAAATGCTTCAGAATGTGAAAAATACTGCTCACTTAGAGAGAATTGCAGCACTCATTTTTTTCATCTTAGCAGAGAAGAAGCCAAAGGACAAGTTGATTAGCAATGCCTGGGGAAGATCTGTGGTACAGGAAGACCTTTCAAATGTAGAGATAAAGGTGCAGAAAAAAAAATAAAGTCTCAGGAGGTAGAAGCTGGTAGTAATCAAGATATCTCCGTGGTGTGTCTGCATTTTGAGCCTCATAGAAGTTTGTGAAAGTGGAAAGAGGAGATCCCATACTAGGGCTTTGATAAAGTAAAGGCTGACCAAGTCCAGTGGAGCTTAAACAGAATTTTAAAACACCCCAGTCATGATAAGAAAATAATCAGAGCTTTGTAAAACATGCATGACATTTATTCCAAGTTGTAATGAAGGAAATGCTGCAAGAGATTGACTACTTAATCAGAAAGGTCTTTTCTACTACTTTTTCTTTTCATCTTGTGAAAGAGATCTGTCACAGCACTGGTTTTCCCACCTCTCCATGTCTGTGAGGACAGAAGGAATGACAGAAAATGCCCATTTTCCAGGAAAGTAGAAGTAGAAACAGTCAGCAAGGATGCATGGTGGGACAAAAAAAATAAAAATCTATAATGAAAATCACAACTATTCAAGAGAAAAAGATCTTGAATGTGGGTCAATTTAAGTTTTAAAACATTGTCCTGAGCTCTGTTTTTCTGGGGAAAGAAAGTCACTTAAACAAATCTCATATCTAACATATATAATATGTTTTGTTTAACTCATGTGTCTTTTGAGAATGCAGATGTCTGGACCTGCTTGGTACAAAGGGGTACTGCTCTTCTGCATGCAATTTCTACCTAGACCCACCCTGTCCTGAAGAAGTACTGTTAATAAGACAACAAATTCCAAACAGTGATTGCCCAAAAATGAATTCCTTGTGCCCCTATTATGTCTGTTCCCAGCTGTTTCAGTCTTTCAGCAGACAAACTCTGCCTTCAGGATTCTCTGCTAGGTGAATTTTCTGCCACCATGTTAAGCATTGTGCAATGTCCCCTGTGTAACATTGACTGAAATGTAGAAACGATCAAGTCATCTGAAAGGATATGGGGAGGTTTTAATTTCCTGAAATAGACCTGCTGTTCAGGCAGTATTGCCTTCTCTGTAATAGGAAGTTCAGGAATATCAATTTCTAAATTTGTCTATTCAAATTAGCCCATTACCATTAATGCCAACTCCTTTGAAAAACCGTGAGTCAGGCCCCCCCAAAACCATGAGAATTTAATGGTGTAGAAACATTGTCCCTTTTTCTTTGTCATCTGATCTTTTAAGCTATTTGGAGACAAGTTTCAAGTTCTTCTTCACAGAGGCAAGATTATAAATTTACTTTTTCTTTTCCCTCTCTGTGAGAAGAAAGGTTTTCTTGTTATTGTATGAGATCAGGAGCTGTGCCAATGTATAACTGCAGGAGCTGACAACACCACCTGATGTTTTTTTCAGGTGTTTCTGTCACTAAGAGATGCTGCATACCATCATGACCAAGTTAATTGGTTAGACCTGTCCAAGTACTTGTGCACAGATGCTTAAGTGCACAGTCATCAGCTCATATAAAAATAGAGCTGGAAAAAGCTTCCTCTGGTCCACCCTTTTGGTTATGGTGAGATCTGATAAATCTGTGCCATTCTTGCTCAGCCTGTTCTTAAAGGTCCCTGCCAGTGGAAGCTCAGTCATCTCCTCGCTGCCTTATATTTAGAAAATCATTCCTACACTGTAACTTGAGTCTTCAGTGTTGTAATTTATGACCATCTCTTCTTAGCCTGTGAGATATCATGGAGAATTTATTGTTCCATTCCACTGTGCAACAGCCCTGTCAGGTCTGCTGACAGTGTTTCTTAAGTTTTAATAACTCAGGCTTTCAATCTTTTCTGTTAGATCATGTTTCCTAGGGCTCTGCTTATTCTGATAGCTCTGCTCTGGACATCTCTCCACATCTATCTTCTTTCTGAAGCAGATCACCCAAATCTGGATATGTTATTTTAACTAAACCTAACTAGGATGAGGTGTGCAGGAAGAAACATACTATGTCCCTTACTGTTAAAATTTTGTTTATGTGTCCTAATGTGACATTAACCTTTGTCATACCAGCTTGATATTGCTATCCATGTTCACCTTATAATCCTCTATGCCCTCAGTTCCTGAATTGATCAGCTGCTCTAATTCTTGTATAATGCAGCTGCTTATTCTGACTTGTCATTAATGCTTCCCACTTACCAAGCAACACCATACGTTTTGCAGAATATTTCTTCAATTCATGGAAACCTAATTCTGTCCTTAAATATGTGTGTGATCCTTCCCAGCTTTGCATCAGCTGCAGATTTAATAAACATATTTTCTATTCCATTGTATAAATTGTTAGTGACAATGAACAATATCCAGAATAGACTGTTGCAGAAGGTCATCTGAGAACTACTTTCTGGATAAAGTTCTCTAACCCAAGTTTTCACTCATGCCATCATAGTTCCATTTATACTATGTCTTCTTAGCAAAGCAACAACAAAAGACTTTCTAAATCAAAACTTGTCACTCTTTTTTTTTTTTCATATGCACTACAAAAAATACTTTTCAGATTAATGAGCTAATCCTGTTTTAAGAATGTAGGTCACTACCATATCCATTTTCAAATTTTAATACATATTTATGGCCATCTGTAATTACCTTCAGAAGGTTCCCGTGTATTTCCATAGAAAATGCCTTTGCTGCATCCCAAACACTTGTGTGTGGCTATTACTGCTGCTGATCTCTTCTCTAGCTCCTAGTTCTAAGATAACTTCAGGAAACCATGTGAGCTGTTTTAGCCTTTTCTCTCTTTATGGCTCCTACTAGAATCTCTACAAGTGAGCTCATGAACATCCACTTCAACATTTCAAATCATTTTAAAGGAGGTAAGCAAATCGAACTCTGGAGCATAATATTGCACAACAGATTAGAGCAGTCACAGATAAGCAGCATATTCAGAACAGCAAACAACATTTGAACATGATTTTCCAACAATACTGTCAAACAATTAAAAGCAATTGTTATATTTAAGAGGCTCTTGTTCCTTTAGAGAATATCCTTGAAGTATTCTTCTTGAAATTTTTTTTGATTCTTTCTTGCATAATATTGCATATAATCTCACATTTTTTGAGGGGCAATAGATGCACAGAACTGACCCATAATTTCTTGTGTGGCCTCTACACCCTGCTGTTGGCTTTGTGCAGCAATTGGTAACGTCATGAGGCTCTGTGCAAGTATAAAGTCCTGGTTGGTCATTTCAGTATAGGTTCAGGGATTCTTTTTATAATCCCTTGATTAATTTGCTTGTGATCTGCTATGAAGAATGTTCATCACTTGGGTAGACTGTTCATTTTGTGGGAACCACATTGAGGCAGTTCAAGAGAATATCGTGTTTAAGACATTCTGTAAGTGAAGGTTTGTAATTTGTACACAAGTCTGGAGAAGAGCACTGAATTAAGAAAACTTAATTTTGACAGTCCTGATATATAGTCTATTTTGGTTAACCAAAATGAACACATACATTTTCTACATTAGAGAAATTTCCATTATTTTTCTCTCAGCCATGAAAATCGATTTTGATGTGATTACTCTCAGAGGCAGCTTGATGTGCTTCTGACAGTACAAAATGGATAGAAACCGTGGGTGGTGTTGAACTGAGGATACTGTGGTTAGCTGAACCCTGTCACAAACTGAAATTGCTAGGATTAAAACGCTTGCCATTAAGATATTGAGCAGGAGAATGAGCCTTAGGAAAAACGGTGATCACAATATTTTGGTGTTGAGCATCACAGAAGATGCAAAAAGCTTTCATCATATTCTGTTTACTGTAATCAGTGACTTTTTTTCAGCTGGAGGGAGATCACCAAACCTCATCAGATGAAAGCATCCCTTTATATTAAGCAAGAGGGCTGTGCCTAAATACAGGTAGATATATGTAAAAAGGGGAGCCATGGTATTTGGAACTAGACAAAATAATAAAAATTTCATTCTGTTCACACTGATTACATTGGGCCCATGGGTGGTTTCACACTACTTCCCTTTCTGAAATCAGAATTTTACCCCATATTTCCATGTTTCAGATAAAGTATCATTTTTAAATGAAATGCTTACTGTTAGCCTACTAATTAGGAAGATCCCTTTTGACTTGAGAAATTTCATTTCTTCAAGAAAATCTCCCAACAAGACAATGTAGAAGAACTACAAAAAAAATAAACGAGTAATAGGTGACTATCATGAGGCCTGAGGTTTTAAATTATTTAATCGTTCAGATATGTGGATCCTCTTCCAAAAATGTTTAAACTTGTCAACTTGCTAGCTACTGAGACTCAATGGTTGTAAGCAGTTTAACCATGTTTTCCTGTAGTAGGTTTATTGGATACTTCGCTTATGGATCAGTAACAATAGAAAAAAATAAACATAATGTATTTCCAATTAGGCAACCATATTTTTTTCACAGCTGCATAGGAAATATCTATCATCTGAAAGATGTTTTAGCAGTTTCCAAGTTGGGATCAGGGGATTTGGAAAAGTATAATAATGAAAGTTCCCCAAGTTTTTGCTATGTCAGAGTTATTGTGATGATTGTTTGTCTTCTGTTCTCTCTGTCCAAGGTGGCAAGTAAATATGGAGCTATTGAAAAGTGTATTTTAAGTCTTTACATTTTACAAGTGCCAAAAACAATCTGTTGCAGTGTGGATTTTAAATGTGAGAATAATATTCAGAATGGGTTTGAATTCAGTAATTCTCAATAGCATTCTAGTGGAGCTATATAAAGATGAAATCAATAGGTTTATATATGTAATAAATCCAGTCCTATGGAAATGCTATCATTTGTACACAGTTAAATAAAAATTTTTATCCATCTTAGTTACTAGCTACCTTAAAGAACTGAGAAGAGAATTATGGTCTGGATTGGGTAAAACTCTAGACATGTGTCAAGCTTTCGATTTCTATTGACAGTAAAGTCTAGCACACTAATTAATGTTTTTCTGGCTGAAGTCTCTAATCTCTCTGAACCTCACTTTTCACCATGCAAATAATAGTTCTCATTCCAGAATACTGTGAAATATATGCCACTTAATTTTGAAAAAAATGCCCAGATACAACAGTTCTGGCAGGAAAAATGTACATGCAAATAGTTCTCTCTGCCAGTAGTAATCACTGTTCCTTTGCATTTCTATTTGTACTTAAATATTTGTATTTTTCCTTCTATCTTTTGTCTGCTCTAGTTCACAGTTGCTTTTTCCCAAATATTCATGAAATATGAATATGAAACTCAGATCCCACTATGTGTAGCTTTCACTATTTTCAAAGGGTAGTGATCAGTACTACTCAGAGCTCAGGGTAAAGAAGCAGAGTGTACTCCTTCTTTTGAGTAATAATCACATATATCTTGTCACAATAATTGGTGAAACTGAGTGTGCTAATACTTTTCTCTTAACATAAAGCTAGGACCTGGTTTTCTTCCCCAAACATCTTCCAGTCCTCATGCTGATTTAATAGATTTTCTGAACAGTAGGAAATACACAATCTGAACCAATTAGATGATTTAAGAGAACCAATGTCCCATCCAAAGGTGCTTGAGGGCATATGTGCCTACAATTTTGAAGTAATTGGTAATGTGAGATTGGAGATTTTGAAAATTCCACTGTGAGCTGAGGATAACTTCCTTTCAGGTGTGTAAATGTACAAGTCTGGTTTCAGACTGTCATCTGCATGACATCAGTGTTAATTAGGGGACATTCATAAACATCATCAGGGAATGACATAATCCATTTACTCCAGTCTCCTCTTCTACAATGGGTGAACTGTTTGTTGGAGGTATTTGTTGCTCTTTATTGACTGCAGAGGAAACACAGACAGCTAGTTAAGGCTAGATTAAATGACAAGATTAAACTGTCCTTTCAAGAAGTAAAATTAGGACAAAATTACATTTCTACACTCTTAAGTACAAACCCAGCTTTGAATCTCTTGGTTTTCTGAAAACAGAGTCTCATTACTTTTGAAATTGTTATTGTCTTTATGCTTTCGGAGTGTGAATGATCGAAAATTATTAGATATTGGTTATATCTTAATAAAAAGTGCTTAAGAAAGAAGTATTTATATAGTATCCTATTAATCTAAATTAAACTCAGTTAAGTCCTTCTGGGATTCTTACATGGTATATTCCATCCTTAATGTGTTCACATTTCTTCCTTTACTGCTAGATTGAAGTACGTGTATGTATCAAGAGAAAATTACTTCCATGGGGTTTAATTTTAAAACTGGACATGCAATTCCTATTATTAGGTCAAATTTTGAAGTCCTTAATAAAGATTTCCTAAGTTATCACCCCATCAAGATTTCTGCACACCCCTTTTTACTTTTAAAGGTTTGATCTGTGGTTACTGTAAGTTTCACATCTAATTTTTCTGGTATGCAAATGTATCTCTTAATATAAAGTTTTATTTGCAATGCAATTTAGGTTGCTTAGGGGTATTTTATTTTTATTTTGTTTTGCTTGCTCTCTGTGGTTCTGTAAATATAAATATACTGCTTTACTGCACAATTTTCCCTCTGGCTTTGTGATAACTATAATCCAGTGACTTTTTTTCCCCCCTTCTGGAAAATGCTCTTGATCTGTAAAGATGGGCTCAAGTAATTTGTGAATTGTAGGCAATTTTTTGGCTTGGGAATTGAACAAGGGAATCTTGAATTACAATACCTTTACATACCTTCCACTTATACGTCCCTTGTACCCATATCAAGTCGCCAGACCTGGGAAGGTATGGGTGAGTTTAATGCAGTTATGGCTCTTTTTATGGTGATCCACTTCTGGTTATCTTCTACAGTATGGTCCACAAAATCGAATAAGAGAAGAGAGAACTCTATTCCCTAATTTCTTATCTGCAGCTACAGCCTCCAGTTCACTGGAGCTTTGCCCTGGTTACTGTTTGGTGAAGGGAGAGTAAGGGATGTGCAGTTTGAGAGGTGCCTTCTCAGACCTTTCCGGTTTTTATATGGGCTTTCCCTACTTGTCTCACAGCACTGGCTTTCATTCTTTCATATTATAATGGAGTTGACATAGTAAATCTGTAATTAATGTGAGCCTTTCTCTCTCTCCTCCACCATTTCTCTAGTGACCCTAATTGCTGAGAAGTGGAAAGAGGTTTCGTGTGAAAAATGAGGAGTTCAGATCAATCTCTGCTATGTTTACATTTCTGGCAGTATATTCAAGACCAGTTTATCAGAGACATACTCTCCTGGCTGGTTTTTTCTAAAGGTGCTAGACAAGTTTATTCTTTCTTTCACTTAATGCTGTGTTTTGCCACATGCCACCTTCCTGCTCACTGTCTGGGCTCCTGACATGGCTGCAATGCAAATGTGTAATGTGGAAATTCAAGCTATTGATTTGAACAGGCCAGGTCCCTAACAATCTTACCTTACCCCGGATCTCCATTTTTACTTTCCATGCATCTTTTCCTCCCTATCATTCACTTAATATTTTCACCTTAATGCTTCCTTTGTCTCTTTTACCTCTCTGATTGCTTCTGTCATGTTTTATTCATTTGCTCTCTTGGTGTTTCTTTCAATCTTCTTTTAAAATACGCTTCTCCTTCCTGTCTTTTCCTACATAGTTTCTATTTCCCATAACAGTGATCTAGTATCCCTGACACAGCAGGATTTCATGTGGTGAAAATCCAACATAGGAGCCACCAGCCTTCTTTATCCTTCACTTAGTGAGCCCCTGACATCTCCTTCAATATCACAGTATGAGGTAGAATGACTTAATACTTCGCTTTAGATTAGCCCATTGGCAGTCCTCATCCATGCTATGGACAGATTCAGGTAAGGAAAGACTAAAGTTTACACTGAGATTATAGCAACCTGGCACTCAGGTGCTCAACATCCATCCCCTACAGTCTCATTGGACAACACACAAGACTCAAACAGAAAAAGAATTCAGAAAACTCTTGCTACAAAATAGAGAACCTAGTCTGTGTGTTTGCCACCATATGGAGGAGGCACTTGGGATATGTTTATCCAATATTTTAAAACATTGCATACCTTTGTGCTTCCATCTGTGAATCCTCTTTCATACTGGATATTCATTCATTTTATTAGAACTATTATTTTGGGCAGAATTCCAGAGTCCTGAGCTGAAGTCAATGAGAGGTTAATTTGACTAGAGACCAAATGAAAATTGAGAAGGTGTTTATCTTTTGGCACAGTGATTGTAACTTGCCTACAATTCTGACCTTGCAATGTCCAAGATATGCAGCCCTGAAATAGCATCCAGGAGGAGATTTGGTCAGGTTGCAACTGAAAGCAGATGGCATATATAACAGAAATCATTGAAAACTAAAAGCCCTGCTGAGAGCGATATATGACATTCTGAAGGAAATCTGTCTTTGACACCTTGTATTATCATTTTAAAAAATTAAGATCTCTTTTTATGAATTGGGAAAAAGCACACTCTAGATCCTGCTGCTCCCTGCTCTGCCTGTGGATTACAGAGCAAAGCAGGAGCTGTGCTGCCAGCTCCTGCATATAATACACCTCCTTGTATGTCCAGCCCATTCCATTACTTCTACATGAAGGGGAAGATCAGTTCCTGTCCAGTTCTCAAGCTGAAAGATGTCTGCTTGGAAAGAAGGGTACTCCAAGAAAAGAGACATGGTATTCAATAGATGGGTTAGTCAATCCTTCCTCTTCTTGTAAGGGCTAAGCCAAGTGCTGAGCCTGACATGCACTCCAGCCTAAAGAACACTGTCTGCCTTTTTTTTCTTCCACAGGTAGAAGATTTTACTTTTCCCAGTGGTGTAAGTAGTAAATATCACTCATTTTTGACACATCCTAGAAAACTACATACAGGAATGAGAAACCCAGCCTTTTGTTCAACAATCATAGGCATGTGACTTGCTTCATGTTTTGCCTGTTCATATAGTAAGGAAAAATCGTGCTTTAATCTTGATTTGATAATGATGCCTGCAACCTATTTAAATGAACACATTTAAGTGATGTACAGTATGTGATGGTGTTTCTTTTTCAAGACAATATTTATGAATGCAGTTCTGAAAGCAGAAAAGATTCAAAGAGACTTTGTAAAATGTTAGCTACTCAAATGTAAATATTAAGCTATGATAACTGCATGAAGCTAATCAACCCAACATTCTGTCAAAGCTCACATGATGGGCTCACTCATCCTTGACAGCCTAATTGACACTATAATTCTCATGAGAAGAGTAACTTTCACAATAATGTACAGTACATACAAATGCAACGAATTTATATACACCAGTTACCCTTCACTGAGATGTTTTAGTAATAATATTTGGCTGGTGTAACAACATTTTTCATCATTTTTTATTTTATGGGTAGCCAGAAGGGATGCATACTGTGCTTCCATCCAGTAAAGCAGCAGCACTGTGGAAAAGTAGAGCTTGCAAACTATTATAAAGTTATATCATGATGCATTTGTCCAAGGGGGTGGAGCTGAAGTTGCAACCTTAACTGTGACATTTCCTAACTTTGGAAGACTTGAATTTGCAAACTTAGTAATGTTCTTTTCCCATCGCTTTAGTGAACATTCCTATTCTGAGGCATCATCAGTTGTAAAGTAAATATGCAACAAATGCATTCCAGTTTGAAGTTCACTTTAAAATACTGAAAGTGCCACACTAAAGGCTTTCTGAAAGCTAACCCTGCCATGGTTACCCATGGTGAGGAGTACTTGTCCTTGCAGGATGGTGACAGAGCATCAGACCCATAAAAGAGCAGAACAGAGTCAAGTACAGCTACAACCTTTCCTGAAGATGTCTGGTCAGTAGTGAGAAGCTTTTTGTTTTTATATAACTGATCATGTAATTGTAAGAATAGATGATTCCAGGGTATTGTGCATTAGTTTGTAGGGAAATTAAATTCTTTCTATTTCAATCAGAATCTTCCAAATGCAATCATGACTAATGAGAATTTTAGAAAATTTTGCCGAGGAAGAAGATTTTGTTTATGTTGATAGAGGTCACAAAATATTTTTCTGTTCACTGTTTTCTGCAGTCCCCTTTGGACTATTAAAAACAGACTGCATAATATAATCTCTATTATTACCATGGGTTATGTATAGAATATCTAAATCTTAGGTCTGTTTCTATAGTACTGAAGTATAGCATCTCTTTGAAAAATATAAATTCCTTGAACAGAAGCTGCTATGGTTTTTGTACTAGAAAGCACATATGTGGCTACAGAAAACATAGAATTTTACTCTAGTACAAGCATAAACAATAATGTCAAGAATGCAATTTAACCCCAGTTTCTTTATCTGTATACAATGTGCTCTCCTCATCTAACCAGGACATCTGAAAGAAGAAAAAAAGAAAGCAAAACACCACTCAAATGTACAGGAAGCTGTTTTGTATTATGTGAGGTATTTTTTTTTTCCTGTTATGTTGCTTGACAAAGAGATAGATCAAAATATTTTGTTTAAGAAACTAGTCAGGAAAGAAAAAATATTGGCTTGGGTAAAGAGAATCCCAGCAATCACTGAAAAACCCCAGCTGGTGCATGGCTGTGTGGCAGCAATAGCTGGCGTCACAGACCTGTGAGCAGCAGCGATTGAAAGTTCGCCTCCAGCCTCACAGTCCCACCTGTCCTGCAACCAGCACTCATCTGAGGCCACGGGGAGGTGGGTCAGAGAGTCACTGAAAATCAGAAAAACTAGCTACTGCTAAAAATCAGAAAATAAGACTAAATCAGAAAATTAGTTACTGCCAGTTCAGCTCTGTGAACCATCTTGGCAAAGGATGAGACAAGCATCGGGTCTGGTGCAAAGGACCAGGAAATTGAGCTGGGAATGAGGGGTGACTGAAGAAGCATCAACGTGCTTACTCTGATGTTGGTATGTTATTGCACTTGCTAAGAAAGAAACAGAGATCAGCTTTTTATTTTCACCAGCAAAGGGTTTTCTGGGACTCCAGGAGAAATACTGAATCAGAATCCTTGTTCAGCACCGGCAAGAACACAATGCCACCTTTGGGTATGATTGGGGGCAGGGAGGAGAGGTTACCTATAGCTCTAATACCTTTTCCTAGCTGCAGTACAAGTGCTGAAAAACAAATTATGTTTGGTTTTTTGGAGGATCACTAGGACTTTGTGTGTGCAGAAGCCCTGCCCACGGGGCTGTGAGCTAGCATGGGAAATTGGCACAGACCTGGCTCCAGGAGCTCTGGCTTCTCCAGAAAGCTGACGTGGCTGTCTCCTTGCCTGTCTCCTTGGCCAGGAGAAAAGCAGCCACATAGCCCTGTAAACTGCAAGGGAAATTGTAGTGAAAGACTACAGAAGGACTCAAAAATTACAAACTCTTCCTAAACAGTAGATTTAACACCACTTACAAAACTGCAAGCAAATATGGCTGGCAACAAGACCTTACTTCTGAGAGTCTGTTAGAGAGAGATTATGTTTCACCCACTCTTACATTAAAAAAATTTCCATTTCTATTTTGATATCCTGCCTCCTTTTCCTCCTTTTCCCATTTTCCCTGCCATCTATGAAAAATACAGAATAAACATGGTGATTTAGAAGAGTCAAATAGACTGTACAAAGTTAGGCAAATATAACCTTCTGTCACAATAGTTTTAATTACTAGCCACAGAAATATTTGTTGCCAACAAAAAACTTCAACTCACAAAAAAAATGAAGATTTTTAAAATCACAAACAGAAATATATTGGTATTGAGGTGCTTTTAATGTTAGCTACCACTATTATTTTTATTTAATAGTACATTCTTCATGTTCAGTAGTATTTCCTGTAATTCTGAGGGGCTTATAAGTTTAGTTATATAGAAATTATATATTATATAGAAGTTATAGAGAAGAAATATATATGTCTGTTAATTTCAAGTGCGTCCTTTTTTCTTTTTTCGTGCTTACATAAGGTGCATAGCAATGGGTTGAGTCTTTTCATTACCAAACAGCTGCATTTGTGTTCATTTGGTTGCAAAGCTGTTTACTTTTCAAATTACTTTATTAATTGAAAAACTAGTAAATATTGGTAATGTCTCCTCCTACTGTAATTGCCACCACATTTTTATTCCACATTCCCCTTGCATTTGTTGCATATCAAGCCTGTTCCACTACTTCACTAGAGAGGGAACAAGATACGATAGAGAGGGAATAAGATGATAAAACAGTATTAGTTAGCCTCAACTAATCCTTGGATCTCAAATCCTGACAGAAATATTAATGACCTGAGACCTTGACAATATTGTCAGATAGGACTGCCTTACTCCCATGGGGACAATCAGATCAAGAGAAGTTACACTATGACTCTGATTTAAACAGGCTTCATCTGACAAATCTAATCTGGATCCTAACAGTGTGCCAGAACTAAAATAATACACAAGGCATTTGTTTCCTAACCATGTTCTTTAATTCATTAATCTGTAGATTGCATTTTCCACCAAGCCCAAATTGGAAACATTTTCTTTTTTTGGAAAATAATAGATAGCCCTGATGCACAAGGCACATTTTTTTTTATTTAGTGGAATAAATACATCTGAAATGCTGAATAAAGTACAGACACCATTCTGCAAGCCCTCAATTCTTACCAGGAGCTCTGCTTGGAGGGCTTGCAGGATCAGTTCAGAGAATATACGAGGAAGATAAGAAGGAAAAAAAGAAGGGAGAAAAGAGAGAGAGATTGAAAGGGATTTTGTGGAGACAGAGATATATTAAACCAGACTGTGCTTTCTATTTTCAGTAGTCTAACGAAAGTTCATCTCTGACTTCAGAAAAAGGATTCAAAAGAAAACATGCAGCCAGGATTAGTGTTTGCTAGCATGCCTCACTATTAAATTTGGTTAATGCGCTGTTTCGAAAATCAGCTCAGAGAAAACTTTCTGGAATAAAAGGACATGCCTTGTTTCTTCTTCTCTCCCTTGTATTCTCCACAATTGTACACCTGCATGTTCATATAACCCAACAGATTTCACAGTGGTTAGGCAGGAACAATGTTAACCACTGTTTTTTCTTAAATATTACTAAGCCGACTAGTAACCTGTTAAAGCTCAAAAATTCTTTGTAGAAGCAAAAAAAGAAACAAAACAAACAGTCTTTATAAATAAATTAAAATTCTAACTAAAAAGCTAATTATAAGGGTATTTGTTTTGTTTGAGGTAAGGCACATCTATTATCATAAAGATAATTAACTCAGTCTGACAGATCTAATAAAAGGACAAGTTTAGCATTGGCTTAGCCAGAAGCCCAAGGCAAGCAATTTTTATAATTACTAGTTATTGTAACTGGGCTCAGAGAAAATGGTTTGTGATATTTAAACAGTAATGTTAATTTGCATTTAGACCCATTTTTTTCCTCTTTCCCAGGCAAGATCTATTTAGCTGGAATGAGTAAAATAAACTTGAATAACTTAAAAAAAAAAAAAAAAAAAAAGAACAGCTCTCTCCTTACAGAAAAACTTGGTCTTTTTTTGCTCAGATAATTAATATCTTCCCAAGGTAAGTGTTCTGGTAATCACAAAACAATTAAATGGCTTAATATAGTTTTAACACACAGAAAATGTTGAGTTTTCAGACCAAAATGATGCCTGCTGACTGCATTTATTCAGGGCAACTCTATCTTAATGTACAGATCTGCTATAAGTGCCTCCACTGCCCATGCCCTCAATGTGCCCCTGCTGTTGAGCTGGTGAAGAAAGGGCAGGAGAGGGAGGAGGAAAGCCCTCAGCTGCTGTAAGGAAGTGGTTCCCATTCACAACAAGAAAGGGAACAAAATAATATTCAGGAATATATGCATAAGAAGCAAATTGCTCCTGCTGGCATGGTGTAGTAGCCCTTTAACTAATGCTTACCTTGACATTTCACAACACATTCTCTGCAAGAAAAACAAATCAACATTTTAAAAGGAGAAAGTTATTTTTTAACTGCTTCTGTAATGAAGGTTTTAGAAATAAGTAATAACTAGAGTGAGAAAATCATTGGTGATATACTACAAAAAAAAGCACTTTAAGTACTTGCTATTCAAGTGTGAATTTCATTATGTACTAAGGCAGGAGATGTCAGCCTCAGTGCATTTTGTCAGTGTAGGACCATATCTAGGGGGAACATTAAAGTCATGTAAGCCTAAGCTCCCCAATTTTCAAAGTGCTGTGGGCCTGATATATAGATGCTGTAAACTGCCCTAAATCCTTTGAAGACAGAGTCCTACAGCACCATATGAGATTCACATGAAAAAGAGAGCAAAGGAAGCGTGAAGTCTTTGTTCCCAAGAGGGTGGAAAAGACAAATCTGAGACACTCATGAACAAAGGGACCAGACCAATGCATGTGGGAGCACAGAAACAAGTAGCTCCTGTTTGCTGCCCTCCTTCAGTCCCAGCCTGACAGCAAGAGGTATAGCCCAGATGCACAGGCTGCAAAACTGGGCTGCGCTTCCCCACCCATTAGCTCACATCTTATTTCATGGCAGAATATTTTGGCCTGATTTTGGATCCCAAGAATTTGTCTCATTATTCATCTGTTCCATATTGGATCAAGGATTTTGTTTTGTCATCAGCCCTGCTGGCTATATTTGTTAGTCATCCCATCAGGTGGGATGGGTGATTCACAGCTCCTACTGCAGGCTGTCCATGCAATGCTGAGGGTGGAGGTGTTGCTCACTTGCTCTTTTGCTGCCTGGTTTTCTGAGACTGAAGACATTATCCTGTTTTTTTCTGCTTCACTCTTAAAGGGTTTGATGTGTTTTTAAACAGCTTGGCCAAGGTACTTTTTTAAATGGGAGGCTAAATTTAGGAACTTAAATGCCTATTTGAACTCTGAAATTAGCATACATTCTGTCTTATGTTTGGCTATTGGCTGTATATTAATAATTCAGTTTTTGTCTTCAGTAAAATGCACTTTTTCACTAGATACAAAAATGAGATTCTTATCTATTTTGACTGAAGATTTTGATGATTTTTTAAAAATTATTTTTTCAGCTTTCTTGTGCTTTGAGGATTTATGAATTTATTTATTCAGTGCATCCCCTACCCACTAAATTCCCAATGTGACTTTGCATATCTGAGTAGTTCTACTAACATCAGCAAGATTACTCACCAGCTGAGAAGCTGTATGTGTACTTTGCTGGAGGAGAGCTCAAGAGTCTGATCTGTGACAATCAAGCACTCTCTAGGCTACTGACTAAACATCACCTGCAAGGATTTGGTCCTTTCAGAGTCATGACCCAGGAAGACCAGCAAATATTCACCTCCAGCTAATGTGAAGAGGGAAGGGTCAAGGCTGAGGATTGAGTCTACTAACTGTAAACCTAAAATGTAATCTCTGAGCTCCTAAATGCCTATAGATATTGAATTTATTTCATCAGTTCCACAAAAACATTACCACCTCTGCTACACAGAAACAGGCAGACAAAACTTTGCTTTCTTTTATCTGATTATGAAACTCGAAGCCAGAAGACAGGCAGAACCTTTTTGGAGATTTTGAAATTAAGACTGGGGGAAAAAAGATCTTTCTTCTGTGTTGTTGTATTCATAAAAAACCCAACAGCATGATACTTTGTGGTCCCCGTCTACCCTGAGATTTGGAGATTTTTAAGCTGTTTTCTCTAGAGCTCTAGGATTTCTGCCACTTTTTCTGAATGCTCTCAACAGTGATACTAAGTTTTCTTGATGAAGGAAATTGTTGGTGAAAATTCTATAGCTTCCACTTACTCCTATAATTTAAAGAAAATGTTGAGGGCAATTCTCATTGTATTTTAAGAATTTTAAGTGGGTCAGCTTTTGGTCTACATGGATTGATGGAGCCCTTTAAATAGGCTCTAGCTATAGAATGTTATTAATCACTGTAGCAGGCAAAAATACATTGTTTCCTTGCTGAGAATAGCGTGTTTTCCTTTGCTTATGAGTTGATCCCTGAAAGGTTCCTCACAGGAATATGTTTGTTCTTTCTTGCTTTGCTTCTTTATTTCCTTCTTAGGCAAAATGGCTTTAAACTACAGATGTGCTAATCTGTAGGAAACTCTAGAACTCATTGATCCATGGGCAGCATAGGTATTAATCTACCTGGGCTGGGAGACTAGAAGAATGAACAATTAATTAAATAGCCTTGAGGTTATTTTTCAAAACAGCATTGTAAGCAGTGATGGGCAAACCTTAAAAGGCTTTTATACAGGCTTCAGTTCAGATCAACTTCCTAGATTTCATAGACTGATCTGCTCTTTGGAAGCATACATACAAAGGAAAAAATACTCTTTTAAGGCAATATTTTAAGTTGGGCCAATCATCTCAGTAATAAAAAAAGTGAAAATATTTAGAAAATTAATTTAATCTCTTCCCTGAGACCCAATACATATTCCAAATACATTTTAAGGTATCTATAAGAGAAAGAATGTGTGTTTGGACAGTTTTCCAAATAATCTTTAACAAAACCCACAAAATTTATTATTAAATCTTATTGTTTCAAAAATTACTACTGAGGGTTTTGCAAAATTGGCAGCAATGTCAATACAATACTTCTATTTATCCTCTTCACAACTTTTACTTCTTGTTGCTTCCAGTAAATGAAAAGACCTTTGTAAACTGACCAGCATGATGATACTGGCAAATCCCTCAGGAGCATTTCTTTTGTGACATCAACAAAATAGAAGTGTGGAGAGATGTCTGAGTATAGATTCTGTACATCAGCTCCCAAGATACATAAATCGACCCATAAACTGTATATATTCATGAATCTCCCTCACCCTTTGTTCTTTGCTTATTGTATACTTTGCCAATGCAGTAAAACTTGTGGATGACACAAACTTATTCTACCAGGCTTTAAAGGGCACAGTAAAACAATCCTACAATGCAGAGCTCCGTTTAATTTATTTTGCCTCTACCCGAGGCTTGTCGCTGTGTTAACAGCACCTATGTCTGTCTATTCCATTGCTTTTGATCATCTCAAAGGGCAGGAAGGAGCAAGAGAATGCACAAAAATTTGTCTTTTCCAGTGTATCATGAAGACATAAACCCAGATTTAAAGCTGTTAGAAGATGCCTATTATTGTACTATCAAATAATGGAGCTGCTTCCTGTGAAGTGCTCCTGGATGTGACAGCACGAGCAATAATGTGACATTTTCTTGAGTAAATGGGTGGATAAAACAATTGCAATGATTTCTGTCAGGGTTTTAAGGGTGGCCTGCATGCACTTTGGTCATGCAGTTTCTGCTGCAGCTTGGCACTGCTCTGTCTCTAACATTAATAGATCCCTCTTAAATCTAACAGCCAGATGGTCAGCAGTTGTGAACTACTTACTGGACCGCTCTTGAAGTTACGCCAGGATATTTGTACACACATATTCTTTCTGCAAGCCAGTGCTATAAGGTCATAGGAAGAACAAGGTCAGAAGTGATGTGTCTCATGTTTTTGGGAGCGTGTGCTGGCCTAACTGGCCACACACAGTTGCTGAGCACCAAATAGAATGGGTGGAGATAATAATTCAGAACAAGCCAGCTATTAATTGAATTTTTGAATCTTCTTATGTTTGCAAATTGTCCATGAACAGACCCTGATTTTCCAGAATGCATCCGTTACTCAGAGTTATTTGCTGACACAGGAAACAGAAACCACAGAAATGCTGGCTGAGGCTTACCCTTATTTCTTAAAGGCTAAGCAGAATAGCCATCAACTAGGCACTTACCATGAGGCCTGGTGAAAGAAAAATGGAGTGTAAAGTCAAAATATAGGAAGCTGAAAGACAGAGATAACCATCATAAAAGAGTTTGCAGCCTCTTGACCTCAGGAATATTACCAGCTACATGCCATAACTTGATCTTTGGCATTAAACACTCTGCTGAGTAGGTGTTTGCTGTGTTACCATCTTCATGGATGTTTTTTTTGCAGCTGCCTTAACCCTTGGGCTGCTGCCATGCTCCTCCTACATCTCTTCCTCTTGACATATTATTCTCAGCTCTCAAGGTGAATTTTGGTTACAAAACCTCCTGAAAGGAACTTGAAGTTCCTAGCCAGACATTTATAAGTAATTTGCAGATAAAGATATGCTTGTAAGTGTATTTGTTCAACCATTTTGATCAACTATTTTCATCCACACTATAATTTTTGCTGGATATGAAAACATGCATATGTACAATTATTACCTGAAGCACTTACAGTCTGAAGGCAGGAGAGGATGGAAGACAATAGGGAACACAACTTCTGTACTTCCTTTTTGGCATGCCTGTGGTTCACCTTAGAAATTCAAGCCTTTGCCTTGAACCTGTAACATCCTGGATGGCCTCAGACACTGCTTGGGGCCAGTTTGTTAAATACCTGCAATGATGCCCCTACTTCAGTGGAGCACAAAAGACAGAGCTACTTGCTCACAGTCTCTGCTATTTAGAAACTTGTCATTGCCATAGTTAGAAATTTGAAAATCACTTTCAATTTTTACTTCTCACTCCTTTTCATATCTGAGAACACAGACTAAATTTCTACCCGCTCTTTCCTTTTTTTTTTAAATGTTGAACTGGAAATTGTTTTGAGTAGCTCCACTTCCAGTGCATATTCCTGGCCTAGCATAAAACTAATGAATAGCTCATTTGTGAGAAGTGTAGGCAGAAGGAATGGGATTGCAGGCAAATTTCACTAGGAACTGAAACAAACGTTCACAGAGAGCATTTTCCGGTGTTCAGTCACACTGGCTAACCCTTAATTGATGGGAATAAGTGTCTCTGGTTAAATGCAGTAGCTAAGTAACTGAGCTGTATAACACACACTGCTGTGTTGCGCTTAGCACATTGCTTCCACATGTGAGCAGAGAGGCTGTGTGAAAAGCAGCTTCACAGGTGCAGTGCAGGGTGGTCTAACAGGTGCAAGAAGCCTTTGAAATCTCCTGTCCCTCTTCTCCCTATCTTCAGAAAAAAATCCTAAAGTGGAAGGGATAAAGGTGTGGGAGTTTCTTGTTTATTTGCCCTTTTTGAAAGGATTTAGGGGGTAAAATTGATGAAGAGAATAATATAAGTCAATGTAGTTTTTTTATTAGAGTATCATACCCAGATATCATCATAGAACGAGTGAATTTTGCCTTCAGAAAATGACTTTTCAGTTGGGCTGCTTCTTAGGTTGAGTTTGCACAGCAAAAATATGATCTCACTTCCTTACTCAGTCACAGTGAAGCTGCCTTGAAGCCAATTACTGCCTCCTGGTCACTTGTCACTGCTTGTCAGGAATGAGCATAGAAGGCCAGGGAGATCAAATATCCCCCTTCTAGAAAGCCTTCGGGGCTCTTCCATTTCTCAGTGTGGCGTCTGTGATTCCATCTCAGGTATGTTGCTATTTGATGATCGATACTGTTTAGCACAAAGTTTTTTTGCTGTTTCCTTTGTCTGCCAATGAATCTATCACGATGAAAAAACCTGAAAACAGCTACTGGAGCAATAGAAATAAGTTTCTGTGCATAGGGGAAGTGTGTGGTAGTAACTAGAGGCAGTATAGTGTAGCTGTCTGCTTTCTTTTATGATTTTTCAGAGAGAGATAGACTCATCCTCATGCCAGCTACTAATGTTCTCTGAAGACAGAGCCAGTGGAGTGAGACATGCTGCTCCTGTGCCTCGAGTTATCTTATCAGCTTCTACTCCTGATCCCTGGGATGCAAGGGAATTTCTAGCATAAACCTTAAGCACTCCCACAAGCCACCAAGTCATCTTAAATTCAGAAATTATTAAGCTTCTTAATTTAGAGACTTTATTTCTTAAGCCTGAATCTCTCTCTAGAAAGTGGGTGAGAAAAGTCAAACATTTATTAGAATAGTCACTTATCTGACGGAGTTCAGCTTCTCCATAAATAACTTTTTTTCCTTTCTCATGAATGTTTGCCCATTCTCTTCTCTCTCCATTTTTGGAAAAATTTTCCTAGAACTTGAAATTTTAGGAAAAATATAATAATGTGTGAAAATGAATAAAGTCTGGGGTTCTCACAAAATACATACCTTTCATGGACACAGGCAGGATGATCCCACAACTGCTTTACCTTGCAGAACTTCTGTGCCCCAACCTTGGCTCAGCCAATAGGAAATTAGACTGGTCTACATCACCTCAGCTTGCTGGGCAAAACACAATCCATGAATTACTTGGAATAGTGTCAGGAAAGACAGTATTCCTGGTCTGAAACTAGTATAGATGGCATCAAAGTATTATCACTGTGAACATGAAAAAATTATAAACACAATTAATCTGTCACATAAATGCCACTCCTACTCCCTTGTGGGATACCTTCCTTGAGTTTTATGCTCACACATATAGTACTGTGTATTAAACTTCCAGCAGCAGTGTGCACTTGTTTTGCTGCTTAGGACTAGTAAAGTATTTTCTTTGTCTTGCTCTTTCACCTTAACTTTCCCTTCTTTCTTATTTGTTGCACTTATTGTTTTTCATTTCATTCTTACCTGCTCAGATAGTCATCTGACCTAGTTTTATGATATGGATTAAAGTAAATCCTATAATGTAAGTATTCTTGCTTTTGTGTATTCTGCTCTGTCATCTGTGTTTTGCTGGGATTTTGGATACTGGGGCTGGCTTTGGTTGAGAGAGCTTCTGTGTCTCTGAGACTTACCCCCCAAGTGACTGGGATCATGCTGAAAGCAACTTTGTTCTCTGCGTTCTTGGGTACCCATTATCTCATTGCTTCAAAAGCAGACTTAATTCTTCAACCTCTGAAGATAACTTTGTCTTTAATTATTCATTCAGAAACTCCCACTGAGGTGAATGGGGGAGGGAGAGAGAAGGTCCCTGTATATTCTAAATCAGAAAAGCCTGTTTGAATGATTTCTGTTTTTGCAGTGTTAACTTGCTTTGGGTAAATACACACTTAAATGGGAAAAAAGCAATCTCTTAACATCATTGGGTTAAAAAGCCAGCCGAGATTTGTTCTGATGCAAATCCCTCTGCCAGTTCAGCAGTACTGGCAATGTCCAAGAACATTAAGAAATAAAAGCCAATATGAGCATCAGGAAAGAGAATGATCCTTCCTTCTTTTCCACTCTGTGATGATGAATTAAAATTAGAGTTGAAGGAAATCAACAAAGGTTTTTGTTAGTGTCCTAGCCTTAGAAAAGGTGCTGGATGATAGGGTGCCTTGGTTCAGCTTTTCATCTGTGTTTTCCTTTGTTTATGAAGCTCTCAACTCACTTTTATTTAGCAGTTGGTAATCAAATATTGTGTATGATGCTGACTGCTTAGTGCTGTGGCTGATTTTCCTGCCCTGTCTTGCCCCAAGAGTAGCTTACTGATCCATGCATTCCATTGTAGGAATGCACCTGGATTTCATCGCTCATTTTTACACTTGCATAGATTTTTCTTTTGCAGGGTAATGGCTGTTATAATTGCTATGTGACATACAGTCCGAGAGGTCTATCCCAACGTGAAAGTTATATACATCAACTTTCAGGTATGAATTTCTATTTCCATTATGTAAGCATATGTAGTAGTGGGGTTTAACTATTGTTGCTACAGAATTTTAAAAAAGAGAAAAACTTGTAGAAGGTAATGAGTAGAGGTTCTTCATTTAAAACCACAACTTTATGGAAGCAGCTAGCCAAAACTACAGGAACCACATAGCGAAAGAGATTTTTATTTTTTAGCCACCAATTAACAATCAAAAAGACTGGGAGTGGTAAAATAAGAGGTGAGAGTGTGTGCCTACCTGAAGTGAGACACCCCTGCACACTGCCCCATACCTCTGTGGTGTTGTGGCAGTGGCTGCTGCCCTTGCCATCCAGGGAGTGCCTCACAGTGGTGCTGCTGCTTTTGTCAGTCTCCTGGTGCTTGTGAAAGGAGTATATACCCAGATACACTGTCCAGGCAGTTCTACCAGACAAAGTGTGCCATTGAAATACACGACAAGTGGCAGCTACAAAAACCTATGAATACATTATTGCTTCTCTGCACACGCCCACACATGGAAAAGAGAGGGAAACTTGGAAGTGCTGCAACCCACAAAGATAAAAAACTGCTACTTTCTAAATGGGATTTTTTTTAACTTGAATAGATGAGATTACAGCAAAGAACATCGCTAAAATAAACAGGTCTGTGTAAGCAGCTAACAAATGGGCAGCATGTATGTATTCTCTGAAGAATCATGTACAACCACCATTCCAGATCTCCTGAGCTTTTCAATATGAACCCTAGAGATGAATTGCTGCATGGCTCTGAGCAAACCACTGTGGGATAGATTTAACCTGCTCTCTGGCTGGCAGTGCTGAGTGGTTATCATCTACATGTGAGTGCAGGTAGCTGAGGACAGAGTTAGGCAGGCGTGTCCATCTTTTATCCCAAGGTGAGGGTACTCTTCTGCTTGCAGACCAGAGTCCCAAGGGCTTCCAGTCTTTATAGAACTAATAAAGGACTGGTTTATCAGCCTTACTGCTTGCATGCTTTTTATTTCTATGTATATTTTTTAATGCTTTGGATTAAAATTAATCCCTTTACTTTAAAACAGCTGCCTTTCCTAGCCGGCATCCATGTTTTCCTACTACCTATGGCTACCAAAATTATTTTATTATTGGTTTATGGTTATTTGACTTTGGGTTTAAAGAAGAAAGGCTGGCTTTTCATGTGACAGCCCAGTTTTCTCACAGAGGCTTGGATTTTCAGTGTTTTCATGTTACAGTATTCCTGACTGAATGCTTACTCTATCAAAACCAAGTTTACTTGAATTAATATACATACCAGTCCCAATACTACTGCAATCAGCATTTTTTGTTTCAGAAAAAATATTTTAATTTATATTTAGAGAAATTTATTGATACTTGAACAGTTCTACTGATGCTAGGAGAGTCCCCAACCTAAACTACATGTCCAAATACTCATACAATTTTTGCTCAAGCAAATAATTTTTCATAGTCAGGCAAAACTTACTAACCAACATTTACTCAGATCAATATATTTTAATTGAAATTAATGGCAGATAGCTTAAACCAACAGATTTTTCACTGAACTAAGTACATTAAAACAATACATTGCCAAAACCTGTGAGGTCTTTTATAAAAAGTATTTTTATTCTTAGCTAAAATAATTTTACTGAAATGTATGCATATGAATGGTAATCAAAATACTGACATTCAGACATTGCTCATGGCATCAGTACATAGCAAACTTTAGAAAAACTTACACAAAGCCATAAAAAACAAGGAGTTAATTTGCTCTAAGAAAGAAAAGTCTCAGGGTTGATTCCTTCTCTTTGCTACAAGCTATTTGTCTGACCTTGGGTGAAGACCTTAGAGAACTGATTTAGGCCTGGACTTTCCCAGCTGACACCAGCACAGTCAGCCGGGCTCCTGTCTGCTCTGCCGTGCTCCACGTGCAATCACCTGGTGGAGGTGACTCAGCACATTGATTATTCCGAGAGCTCACAACCAACGTGGCCATTTCAACCAAGCAGCTCAAGTTTGGTGAAATCTGTCATTAGTAGCTCATATTGCAAAATTTGTCAAATGAGAGAGAACTAGACACCTTGATACCTGCGGAGATCAGCACACCTCTTATCTACCCATAGATACATGGAACAAGGACAGCAACACTTCCCCCAAGTGTGTCTTTGACTCTAAGCTTTTGGGCTGGGGACCATCTCTGACTTTCTGCTGAAACAACACGTCCCAACAGGGTCTCCGTCACAGTTATCATGAAAGCAAGCTGATTGTAAATACAGAATGGAGGAATTGGAAGAAGAAACTCATAGCATTTACCCATCTGCTGGATTCCTATTTTCTGCAGGAGAGACACAAGACCATAGACACTACTGTGTGTGGGAGCAGTGACACAAAGACAACTGGGTGGGATGGAGGCTGGCACACGGTCATCTGTTTTGGTATTCAGCTACAATTACAGCATAATTAGTCTACTAATTGCATACCCAAGCTTAGTCGATGAATTTGTTTTTGTAATTACAGCTTATTGAAATGCACTGTGTTTTCAATGCTTGCCTCTGTTTCCATGTGAGAGTGAAATTTTCTTCTTCCAGTCCCCTTGTGTTGATTGCACGTGCAGAAATGTAAAAGATGACCATAACCCATGCAGAGGGGTATGTCAGACCCTTGCAAAAATAGCAGCCAAACTGTAACCATCAGTTCTGCAATCACATCTATGGGAGTTGCTGGCCTCAGGTGCAGCTTTGTTGGCTTCAGAGCCAACACTGTGCAGTGTCAAGGGCCAGCCCTGCTTACAGAATCATGCTGGGGGATGCAGAGCTCCTGCTGCTCAAGTTACCACCTTGAAGATGGCCTTTCAAAAAGCAGCCTCCATCTCCTGCAAAGATATTTTCCAGTTCCAAATGCAGAAAATTTTGAAACTGCCCCAATAACAAACTCTTCCCTGATCTTTTTCTTGTGAAGTGAGTAAGTAGAAGCCACTAAAGCAATGTCATTTCTCAAGCAGAAGCATTGTCTTTCTTACAATCTACAGGGAAAATACTGCCTTTTCTTCCATTTAATTTCCGTATATCCAGCTGAGAAGCATAAGCTAAATACTAAGAAAAGGACTTATCCTTTAAAAAGAATCCTGGATGATGCTTTAAACAATGTAAAGCTTTGTTTTTATTTGATAAACCTTCATAAAACCCCACATTCTTTGAAGTTCTGAAGTGGTTGCCAGGAGCTTCTGTCCCACGAGAAGGTAAGGTGGCAGCCACATGACATATGTGCAGGATTTTATGCATTCTACAAGAGGTTAGAGAGTCTGTCTCACTTTCAGAGAGATGCCACTGCATTTATAAGATGGTCTGTACCAAGGGAGAATCAAACCAAAACTTGAAGTCTGTACATTCTGTAACAGTTTGCTTTAATTAAAATTAGACATGTTCCTAAGCAGAACTCCAGATCAAACATATTCTTCAAACTTTGGTGAAAACTGATAATGGAGTAGTACTTTTTTTTTCCCCCTAGCTTCCTTTAAAAATAAAAGAATTGATTGCACCAAAACCTGATGATGACAACTGGGAAGCTATGGACTCAAAGTTCCTTGAAAACTAAGTAGATGGACCATACTATTTCATTTTCTATGTATCTATTCCCCATGATTTATGATTCCCACAGACCAAGATCTGAAAACTCAGGCCAAAATGCTGAAATGAAGAGCAGAGGAAGTAAACAACACTGACATTTCAGAGTAAAACCCTTTCAAGCTCAGTTATCCCTGTTGTTAAGGAAGCTACTGATATAAGGGAAACTTTTGGAATGAAAGGACAAATAAAAAAAGTACCTTTTAGGAGGAGCATGAAGCTGTTGATTTTTTCAAGAAATATATTCCAGATCTTAGCTCTACTCTTGCTTGGTTCAGCATAGATCTGAAAAGTTATTAACTGGAGAAAGAAAACAAAAAACCCACAAAAAACCCACCCCCCAAAGCTAAACAAACAAATCTCAAACCAAAAGCAAATTTTCACATATTTCATAGGATATCAAGTCGACAATTTTCATCCGAATGTGGTTTGTTCCTTCTCTGCATATCTTTGGTCAACAGTGTTTCAAATCTGAGAAAAAACTTCATCTCGTGCAAAGTATCTGAGCGAGGAGGCAGGGTTCCTTTTGTCATCTAGCCTCGCCTGTAACACTGTTTAGGTTTGGAGTCCTAATTATTTAGCCAGACCACAGACCATATCCTTTAAATAAGGAGCAATATCCATTTAACAAGTTCCTTCACAACTTAACAGTCAAGTGCCATTACCTATTTAACAAGTAAGTTAATTGAGATGTTGCACACAGCACAATCCCCTTGTAAATTCAATTAATCCCTCACAACCGGCTCAGACTTGTTGCCCTTCAAATACTTGCACAGAGATTTAGAAAAAGTGGTATATTCAGTGAGGAGATGAAAGGGAGGAAGAGATAACTAGTCTCTTGCTTTGGCTAGTGTTTATAAAATGATTATTGTACAAGACAATTTTATGCATTGCATTGTATAGGACACGCTGTCAGCCTGAGCATCAGAGTATCTCATTCAGGCAAATGCAATTTGCACCTGTGTCAGCTGTAGTTAATTACAGTGGTATGGTGCAGATGGATGGATGTACAAAGCCTTGAGACACAAAATATGAGTTCAGACTTTGTCAATTATTGCTAATAGACTAGGGGTGCTTTGGCTGATCTGATTTTGTGGGGTTTTGTGGTATCTCTTGTTTTTAAGGCAATCTGTAAGATGTACAGTAATTTCACAATTATAATCCGCACCTGATTACAAGCCGCACTTCTGGGTTCGGACCAAAATTTTAGTCAAAATGGTGCGGCTTATAATCGTGAAATTACTGTAAACTCTGTACCCCACACAACGTATTCTGTCTTGTTGGTTAGTCCTAAACAAGGGCTGAAAAGAGAGAAGTTTTGGTAGCACAGAGAATCAGCACTTTTAAATTACCCTATTTTGTGGCACGAGGTGGGCTGGTGAGGTGACCTACAGCAGGAAGTCAGCACTTTTTGAGTGAATACCAGCACATTTTTGCATTTGTTTGCTTCAGCCTTCTATTCTCTTTCAAATGGATCAAGTTCCTTTTCTTTGGATCTTTAACTTTGTCCATTAGTACATCCCCAAAGAGCATTTTGTCAAACAAAGCAAAACACCTTGAAGACAATTCTAAGTTTTTTGAGAGTTATAGCCCATACTTTGTTTATGTATAGTGATAATTTATTGAGTTAGCACTCCCAAAAGGCAGATCTGGATACCAGAAAAATGCATTAGATAATTGCTAGTTGGTTTGTTCTTCTGGTATTTTGTGGTATTTTATGCTTTCTTAAAGGCATCACCTGAGACTCTTTGGGCACAGAAATATTTTAAACTGTGATATGTGATAAATTTTCAGGAAGTGCTTTTAAAATTCCCATAGTAAGAAGCTCTGTTGAAAATGTTCTTATGTCCAGGCTGTTGCTCTGGATAACATACTAACAAATGGCTATACAAATCTTAGAGCCACAAGAAAGACTGGAGAAAGAGATTTTGATTATTGTAAATGTAGTTCCTACAATGAACAAGTATTTGCATTTAATCTTTCTTTACTGTATTTTGAAAATTAGAAAATAGCTTGCCATGTGATTCTTAGAAATATTTTCTTAGGTTATGTTCTCAGTCAGAGGTTTGCTAAGAATCACTTTTCTCTCTAAATATTGCTCTCTTTAGGAACCCTGAAAAGGACTCCTGGATTTAGGATATGTTGATGAGAATAAAACCACATTTAAAAGCTCAAAGGCACAATAGCACCTAACTCACTTCCACTATAAGCAGACAATGATCAATTATGAAAACATCAACAGCTACAACTTCAAGAAATAAAATACTCTGTCTTGGAGTATAAATAAAATAAAATAAAACAAAATAAAATAAAATACTCTGTCATGGACATAATTGCAGTAATTTCAAGATTATAAGCCGCACCATTTTGATTAAAATTTTGGTCTGAACCTGGCTTATAATCAGGTGCAGCTTATATACGGACAAAGAACAAAAAGCTGCTGTTTTAGTTTGGAGGACAGGTGTCTGCTGAGAAAGGCAGGAACTTCTCTTTGAAATGGAGAATGTAAACTCCCTCCCTCCAAATTATTAGAATTTTGAAATCAAGAGGCTTTGAGGCAAAAATATGGGAATTAGTAATAACAGTTCTTTACTAGGGAAATTAAAACAGAAATACAGTACTACAAAGAAACAAACTCCAAACCCTGACAAAGTCAGAGTACAACCTGACACCCTGTCAGGCAGGGTGTTGGTAGCAGTCCCATTAAATGGTGGCTGCATCCTCTTGCAGTGACAGATGTGATTCAGTTGGAGCAGTGCTCCTGTAGAAGGTGCAGTTTCTCTCTAAAGGTCCAGTGGTGATGTGGAGAAATCCGGTTTTCCTCTGGAGTCCAGTGGAGAAAGGGGCTACCTTAGTGTCCCAAAACCTCTGTTTTTATCTTGGTAAGAAATGTTGGGCTCTTCCCCCTGGCTGGAGCAACTTCCAATGGGATGCAGTAATTTTATCAGTCACACAGTGGGACTCAATGGGCCATTAGCAGAAAATGACTCACTGGAGGAAGGATGGATTGTGAAAAGATAAAGAACAATGGCCTGCCTGGTTTCAATGGATGGCCCATTAGCAGAATATCTGCTGTTGAGATAAGGATCACTGCCCCCACCGTCAGCAGATGGTGATAGAATAGATACCTTTTATCACACTCTGTATTGTAATGTGCAGCTTATAATCACGTGCGGCTTATGTATGGACAAAGAATGAAAAGTTGCTGGCACCTGGAGATGTGGCTTATACTCAGTGCGGCTTATAATCGTGAAATTTCTGTATGTATAATTTTCACATGTCCATGACAGAGCATGCTGTCAGCACCTAAGGAAATCAACAAAACTTCAGGTATTTTGAGATCTTATGGCCAAGGAAGGCTAGCTCATCTTCGGAGATGGTTTTAGTAAGAACAATGCTGGAATAGCACAATAGACTATTTAGAAACCAAACTGATGCTATCAATGATTTTACATTACTCTATGCTCTACACGCCTCTTTTGGAACCAATGCTGACCACACAGTTTAGCATAATTGAGAGGTTGAGCTCTATTTCCATCTGATATTTTCCCTGCTGTTCCAATGATAATATTCACATACAATAGGAGGAGATAATAATACAAAATCTATATTACTCTCAAAACCATCTTTTGCTGTCTAAATCCATTGTACTCTTTGGGAGCTAGTTAGCTAATTATTAAAACAATATCTAAAAATAATCAACTTCCAGAAAAATTGGCAGGCCAAATTCAGTTCCCATTCATCCCCAGACAGCACCAGTGCATTGTAGTGTAGGAGGGAGGATTATAGAAAACAGTGTCAAATTATTACTTTTCAATAGTGGATAATTCATGTGTGGGTTGTAGGAAATAGTCTAATGGCTTTACAGACAGCCATTACACTCTTTAACCCCTCTTTATCTCGTTCCTTCCTTGCCAGATTCAAGCACAGCATGTGCTCTAGGAGGACCTGGGTATCCTTGCAAGACCTCTTTCATCTCTCATTGCAGATAGGATCTGGCAAAGAAGGAGTACCACATTATTTTAACACAAAGACAACTGTCACATTATTTCCCCAGTGGCCAATCACCCTGCAGGGGACAACTTCATCTATATTGTACCTGCTTAATATACTTCATTAACTCTGTCAATTACCAGCTACCTCAGCACTTTTTCTCTTGGCATTACACAATTTATTCTTTCCATGTCCCAAACACTACCACAGCTCCTACTGCTTCATAATCCAAGTGAGGAGATATCAATCTTAGAAATGTGTATTAGAACAATTAAAATAGATTTTCAAGATGTTTTATGGCTTGTTTTTTGATGGTGTTCAGCACCTTCTACTATTTTTGAATTTTAAATATAAGGGAGAGTTACCTCTAAAAAACAGACATGTCTTAGAGGGAACTATATTTTTCCTTGACAGAGACTTTCCATAGAAGTTCTCACTCCCAAGTATAGCAGCAAAATTTTCTAGCTTAACATATTCTTTCAAGATAAACTTTAAAGGTAAATAAACAGAGACTTGACTTTCTTTAGCTCACTGAGGCTTGCTAGGCTAGGAGCTAAGGAGCATATTTACCCTGGGCTCTTTCTGCAGGCATTGGAGACAGACTTTCCATTCTGAACAGAGGTTCAGCCTACTTGAGCCAAACTATGCTCACTGACTTGTGTGAGACTGCTCCTCATCACAGAGCCTTAGTTAAGTGGCTTTTCATTGAATGTGTCACTTAGAAGACCTTTGTGAGAAGCAGGACTTTTGGTTTTATAGAGACAGTTCAAGAGGTTGGAGTTTCAGGTGGCTGCAATGGCCAGCAGAAATGTGGGGTTGGATGAGCAGCTAAAATCTGGGGATGAGAGTATGGTGACATTAAGGCTGGGTGTCTAAATGCAGGAACAGATATGGAACAGGAGGAAGGGGGTTTGAGAGTCGCAGGGCAGCAAAGCTATGGGAGACAGCTCCACAGACAGAAGGTGTAAAACTAAACTAAACACTTGTTTGAGCTAGCACTCAGTGTATGCAGTTGTCTACTTGAATATTAAGCTCTGCTTATGCTAATCAGCTTCAGTACATAAGCCCAGATCACCAGAGAAAGGAGCTTGGGGGGCAGTGTTGGGTATAAAAGGGTGACACAACTGCACAATTCCACAATTCCACAATTCCCCACCGTCGCTGTGCAGCAAGAACAGGACTGCTCCTCACTTCCCTCCCTTGCCCCCTTCTCTTTCTCCTTTTTTTTCCCCTCTATCTGGAATATGACAGGTTTCTTCAAAGGATACTTTTGAAACTGAGAAAACCTGTATTTTCACAGAAAAAAATCAAACAGTAAATGACCCAATGCCTGCTACAAAGACATCTGATTAAAGCAAATTCAACATACAGCTTAGAACAGACTAGCATCAAATGTTCTGAAAGGGAACAGATGAACCAAGAAAATTGAAAGTCAATGGAAATCCTAAATGCCTCCTGATTACATGGAGTTTCCCCAGTCATTTTTCAAAAGGAGCAAGGGACATCTGATCTCTCAGCTACTGCTCTAATTAGGTTGAAAGGCAAATCCTTCAGAAAAGGGAAGTATGGCTTGAGGTTACCCACTGCAATTGTGGAGTCTGTTGTGAAGTTGACAGTTTCTGCATGATTCAGCTTTCCAAATGAGTATTCCTTCCAACTGAATATTTTTTGCTTCTTCTCCTTTTCTTTTGGTGTTTTCTTTTTTTTCCACCCGAATCGGTACGTTTCCTCCAGAGGTAGCTGCTGCATACTTCTGCAGGTATTGATCAGGTCAGGCTCTCTGATCAACTGGAGAGAAAATGACATTACCTGTCATCTTTTCCCATGGTACAGAATTGTAAAATACGAGGTTTCAGTACATCAATTAGCTTCAAAACACTATAACTGCATGTTAAGAAACAGCAGATACATATTGCCATATGCTGCATTTGTACCTTCACTACCTTTCAAGACACCTCTGGGGGCATTACAACATTACAAGTACAGTTGGAATGGGTGTATAGCCTAAATATGTAAGGAAGAAGGATCTCCAACGTGAGGATTATGTCTGCAACAAATAAACTTTTTTTTTAAACACTTCCTTCGTTAATACTGCTGTCTGGTCTAAGATTATTTTTAATATTGGTAGGAAAACCAGTCAAATCAAATTCTCTAATTGCAGTTAAAAAAACCCTGTGTGATTCTCTGGTGTGCCCATAACTTGAATTTTTGAATTAATGCAGGAAGGGTTTAGGGAATTGCAATACACCAAACTACTTCCACTTCTCTAAAAGCTGTTTGTTCACAGCCAGGTGTAGTACCTTTTTTTTTCCTTTCTTTTTTTTTTTCACTCCCCTTAAATAAAAATGAACGCTGTGCAAACACCAGCTGACTCCTTTTTAATCTGTCAGCACATTCTTTACATCTGTGCATAAACATTATTATCACAAACTCAGAGTGTTACTGCAAAAATTATCAGAGTCCTCAAAACGTACTCTCTGCAGTCTCCATTGGAATACAACTTTAACACGTTAATGTGAGAACAAACAAGCTCTAGAAGGAAAAAAAAGAAAGGTTTTTCATTTTCACAGAAGGTTAGCCAGGCTTTCCTTCACTATCATATGTATGCACAGAGTAAATATTTTGTACTTAGTACAGTATTTTCTTCAGACGTATAGTCAACCTCAATAACATTTCCTATTGAGTTCACTTAAAATATTAACCATTGATGAAAAGACACGGTCTGAGGGAGAATGATACAGGACATGGCATGTCTTCAGAGATTTTTAAAGATTACCTTTCAGAATAGAACCTCTAGCTAGGTATTAGTGTGTCTGTATGTAGGAAAAAACCACAGTCATATTTTTCATGTTTATAGAGATGACCTTTTATGTTATAGTACAAAGCTTTGAAGCACAGTTATTTTAATTGCTTTATATGCCTATTGAGACCATTCTGCGTGTCACTTTGTTATATATAGCACCAAGTCACATATGTTTGGTCAATGAATCTTTTGCTGCCTCGATATTTATGTTAAACTCTGAGTGGGAGCTGTGGAAACATTCTATTTGGGTTTTGCTGTTGGTGTTTTTTTGTTGTTTAGGTTTTTTACTGTCAGTCTAGCTATACACCTAATGAGGTGACAGGAAGAATTAAAAATGACAGATTGTTTTGGCTGCAGTGGGGCTGTCTGAGCTGTATTTTCCTGTGACACAGCTCAATAAACCCAGCTTGTGGAAAACCCTCCACAGGTGATTCATTGCTGCAGCAGGGTGGAGGTTTGAGGAAGAGCAGTGGGCTGGGATGCACGGATGGGGACGTGGTACCCGCGGCACGGCAACTCCGGGGATGCTCCAGCCACCAAAACCACCTCATTAGAAGTTGTGAGGGTTGGCTATGGCACACATTTCTCTCCAAACACTTTGTAACGCTGTAGCTGTCAGTCCCTAATGCCTCTGAAGTGTGGAGGCATCTTCTGCAGACAGTCCTTCTGATCCTGGAGCATTGGAACAGTGAGGCAGCTTCACATCTGTGACATAAACACCTCAGCATCCACGTGCCATTCTGCTGCTGTGCTCCTGGTGGAAGAATAAAAGGTATCAGAAGAGATCCCTAGGTCTGAATGGTTAACTACAGGTGTTAGACTGATAGCTGGTGTAATTAAGAAAAAAGATCTGTCATTTCACAGACTGTGCAGAATAAATTCCAGATATCCGTGCATAATCTTTCAAAGTGCCTTTATCTCCAGAGCCAGAAAGGGTGACCACAGAATACCCTGAACCCAATTATGTACTTTCTGATTATCATATTTTTATTTCTCAAGACACAGGGCTAATAAGAAAGATCAAAAAATGTTTGAACCAGAGTAATTTCAAATGTCAAGAACTAGTTATTCATACAACAAGCTCTCAGGTGTTGGCAATGTAAGCTATTCTCTGTTTGGTTTGATTCCTCTTGGAGAGTGGAAACAAGGGACTAGGAGATTTAAAGTGACTTTGTACTGTGGAATCAACACATGCTTTTGAGACCTGCATTTGACGCTGGTTTTAATGTGGCTTATTTCTTCCTATTTTATTTTATTTGATGGTGTGGGGTTTTTTTGATTTTTGGTTTTGTTTTTGTTTGGGGTTTTTTTGGGTTTTTTTTGTTTTTTTGTTTTTTTTTTTTTTTTTAGTTGGGGATAGTGGTGTGATCTTTCTTTCTTTCTTTCTTTCTTTCTTTCTTTCTTTCTTTCTTTCTTTCTTTCTTTCTTTCTTTCTTTTTTTCTCGCTCTCTCTTTCTTTCACTCTTTCCTTTTCTTAGTTTTTTAAATGTTTCCCAGAGAGAAACTGCAGAGGCATTTCAGGGAATTTCTGTTCAGTTCTTTGGATCAAAATAACCCAATCAAGTAAGAGTCAGTAGGAAGGATGAATCCAAAATAAAAAATCTACATCAGAAATTTACTTTAGGAGGAAAAGGAATTTTTCCCGTAAAATGAGCAAAAAAGGGGAAGGGCAAAGAGGTGGATCTCTCTGCAGTAGGAGATAAAACAAATTTCTGCTTTCCAAATGATTATTTGAAAAAGGATTCAGAAGACACCTGACTTTATTCTCCTTACAATTCCTCATGTTCAAGGAGCAGTGCACATATGGATGCTAAGGAAAACCATGTGGTTCCACACAGATGTTCTGCACGTATAACTCCCTGCATGGGAGAAAACAGTTACAGCCTGCAGGTCTCTGCTTTTTGGCAATGAGACATAAAGGTAGCTGTTGTGGCCTGCTTTTTGAGACGCTGAGCAGCCATAAATTCAGGTGAAGTCAGGGGAGCCATACATACCAACCCTATGTTTTCAGAGACAGAGTTGGTTTGGTTCTTTGCTCTCCACCAACTCACCAAGGAAGTGCCACAGAGGTGCCAAGGGCTCCTCCCTCCCAACCAGGGCTAAAGTGCTGCCTGTATCAGACAGAGGAAGAACATAATTAAAAGCAAAAGCTCTATAATGAGAATGGTAGTTTGCTCCAATCAGGGCAGGGTTAAAAAGAGTAAGTGAGACAAATTTAATTTGAAGCATATCCCTAGGCTGGCAATTGAATTCAGTAGTTATCCAGGTCTCAGACAAACTAGCCAATTCTGGAAAGTAAAAATAAAGATGGAAAAATACTGCAAATAATCATGCAAAGTAGAATTCTGAGGGTAGCTTCAAGAGAACAAAACAAAACTGTTTTCACTGAGATCAATCATGTTAGTTTCTGTCCTTTTTTTTTTTTTTTGTCCTAATTATCAGTGCCAAGCAGGAATCACAGATTAGACACTATTGAAGCTATTTTTAAGTTTAGCTTATTGAAACCTGTTCTTTTCAATGAATCTGCTCAGAACAAACTTAGCTTTTGGATTCTCTGCTATATTGCTCACAATATCCTGAAAGAAAAGGAGCAGATGGGGATAATTCCTCTTGGGACCAAGATCATTGCAAGGAGTTCAGAGACTCACATGCACACATTAAATTAGGAATTTGAAGGTGGGGTGGAGGGGATCTAGTTCTTGATTCTGCAAAAAATTTACTGCTCAGGGTTTTTTCCCAAAACTCTTCAGATTTGGGAGTCCTTTTCTCATTGTGAGGGGATGGCAGGCTAAAGACTCCTTTTGCACTAATGTCATTTGAATCTGGGTATGGTTTTAGGAAATTACATGCCTGGGAATTTAGATTAAAGTTTTATCCAGAAAATGCTGTGTCAGGGTGAGGAGGGATTTTGGACCATGCCTCCTGGCAAGGTGGCTACCCAGGTAAAAATTCTCATGACAGCTGGCCATGGTCTGTCTGTCAGGCAGTTTGTGAGGGAGGAAGAATGTAGAATGATCAGGAAAAGAGGAACATACTCTTTGAAGGTTATTTGTTTTAATCTCAATTTAATCTACTCTACTTTTAACAATAAGGGCTTGGGAAAGAAAGGGTATTAGAAAGGGAGAAGAAAAAGACAGGCAGAGAGAAAAATATGCTGAGACATTTTGGGGAACAGTAGAAAATACGAAGATGACAACTAGACCTGATCCAAAATATAAAGCAAGCACAGCAAGTTGAAAAGGAACACAAAATAGGATACAAGAAAGCCAGATAGAAAAAAATCTGAATGGCCAGACATGTTATACTCTTCTATGCCATTCTATGTGTGTAAATGTATTTAATCTCTTCATGTCCATAAAATGCCCACATTTTGCAAAAATACACTTTTAAGAAGCTACGGTACACCAAATGCTAACTTTCATTTGTGGTTGTACTCTAAGAGAATAATTCTTTGTCTCTGTTAGTTGTTATGACAGACAAATAAATAAAAGTGGATCCGTGGAGCAAACCAGTGTGCATTAAAGACCCAGTGACAGCATTATACACACTTCAGTCAGATCTGCCTGGAAAAGTTGTAATCCAGCCCTGTGGGCTGAATGGCCATTCCCAGTTATAGTGCACAGTGTGTTCTTACAGGGTGTATCTCCCTCCTTAGCTTCTCATGAATAAAGCTGGCTTGAGTGATCCAGATCCACTGAATGTTGTAAAGTGAGGCACAGAAAGTGGGAATGGCAAGACCCACATGCCAGTGTAGACTTTCTACAAGAAGTTAAATAAACCTCTGTATCCTTTCCAGGGTACAACTTATATACCTGTCAGTAAACCCCGGATTCTATGGTTTTGTACAAAGATACTTCATGTCACATCTTGACACTTATTCAAGATCTACATTATGCTTGTGTAGCACAGGTTCTAAAAGGTTTGTGTATCATTAATGAGATAGTGGAAATGCTCTAGAATCAGCTTTCATCTAAATGAAGGTGATGATGTTTATCTGTACCCTTTGTATTCATTGTTGTCTTGAATGCACATTGCTTTCTGCTGGTATCAGTTATTCATTTGCTGACTAATCTTTTCACCTGATCAGTATTGATTGTAACTCTCAATCTATAACCTTTAGGCACAGTGACATTATGGTAAAATAAAACACAAAGGCAAAAATAATTGGCAAGGTCTGATACTGCTATTTCCTTTCTGGCATATAGTTTCAGCAAAACTTATATTTGACAACTAGAAGCAGTATTTTTAGAGAAAAGCATAAATGGAAGATGAACATACAATTTTTAGTTCCTTAATATAGATTATTTAAGAAGAAATAGTAAGTTACCTTGCGGAAATCAACAGCTTCTTCAGTTGGATTGCTTCTGTCACTGCATGGACACAGTCTTGTTTGATGTCGTCCTACCATTTGTCTTGCATGGAGTCTTTTATCTAAATCCAAAGCAATGCAGTCGTCACTGCTGCAGTTCAATAATGGCTCCACAGGAGCTGTCATCCCCAGTTTGCTATTCATCTTATAAAGCCTTTGAGTTTTCAAAGTATCCACTAAAGTTGGTATTTCAATGCTGTGGACAGATCACTTAAGGTTCTTTTGTATTTTCAAAACAGGTTTAAATTGAGGATGGACAGATATTGAAATGCCCAACTTATTGTACCTAGATGCCAAAGGAGATGATGGAAATGTCAAAAGGTAATTGGATAATCACACCCACCTCCCAGCTGAAAATGTGTAACTTTGTGAGCTTGAATGACACTTTGACTCAATACTGGCATTGCCAGTGGGGAATGAGACCCTTGGAACAAAGAGGAAAAAAGACAAAGATGGAAAAAAAAAATTGAATTAGCCACTAGCAGCCCCAGGAAGTGAAAAATTATTATGTGATAACAACATGAAGTATAAGGCAAAAGAGAACTTACATAATTTCTACTCAAGTATAAGATGCCCTTTATTCCATTTGATATAGACTTAGAAAGCAGAGGTCATTTTGGACTTGAAAGTTAGTGTCTGAAGGAATTCACATTTATCATTATTCAAAACCCTGCATGTAGGCAGCTGGATTTAGAGCACTCTTCTGAGGTTTAAGTGGGAGTTTGGGGGGTTGTTTTTGATTGGGATTTTCTTGCAGATACCATTTTATCTGGACCGGTCTGAACATGTATTTTAGCTGTTAGTATTTTTCTTGTTTGTTTGTTTGTTTATTTTCAGCAAAAGCATAACCATCTTTGGGCAGTAATCTGAAATAATTTAGTACAGAAAAAGAGATTGAGTATATTTTTGGAGAGTGAGAGTTAGCTCGGGTGAGAAAGCAGTATTCTTACCTGAGCTCAAGTTTAGCTAGGATGCTAAATTTATATATAGTCTTTTCTCACCAGAAACACCAGTTTACTCAGTTTACTATACAAAGATTAGAGTTTTACCTGAAGAAAATAGTCTCTGTGGGAATAACTCACATTGAAAATATTGAAGGAAAAAACTTCCGCTGTCAGAACCAATGCTATTTCCGTAAGCACCAAATCTATCTGTATTGAAAAGCAAAGAAAAATATTTCACTTAAGATTTCCTAAATCCAACCCTATGAATTTACGAGATTACCTTCATTTCAGGGCTACTTGGCACAAGTACAGCATGTTGTCCCCTGTTGCCCTTCTGGGGACAAGTAACATAAATTGCTTACTGTGTGGTTTCCCTGAGTACTACTACATTCAGTGGTCTGCAAGAGTATTGGAACGTGGCCATACAGAAGAGTTTGCCTTGTCCCTACCCTCTGGGACAGGAGAGGTGCAGATGAATGATTTGGAGGCAGTGTCTGAGCTACTGACCAGTTCTGACCTTGACAGTCCTAGTGCTGCCAGGGAAATCTGCAGGCTTGTGCCAGCGTCCTGTATTGATCTGCAGAGGTCCTGGGAGGCTCTGTAGATGCAGCTCAGAGTGGGGAGGATTTCTCAACACAATCGAAATACAGCCTTCCTCTGCCTCTGTATTTTCTGTCTCCCTTCCCTGAGCTAAATCGTACCAATTTCCCTGCCCAGAGCTCATCGCAGCAGCAGAACCATGACTCACCTGGTAGTTTCTGAGACAGCCAGGCATTCCCCTCTAAATCTCTTCATCCCCTTCAGCCTATTTTTAAATGCTTGGCTGCTATTCTTAAGTGCTGGTATTGAACAAAATGTAAATATAGTGCAACCTCTGGTTTTAACCTTGGCCTCAATCCACTTTCATTCTAGTTAAATGTAATAAACAACAAAGGGAAGATAAAGATGTATATTATTTTTTTTTAAAAATGTTTATAATTCTTTAAAATACATGAGTCAGCTAAGCATTTAAAAGTAAAATATAGATATAAAATTATTCAGACAGGGTGATATAATATAGAATTTAAATTGAGCATATTTTAGCAGCACTGGGAAACCTTACCCCAGAGCTAATAATGTAATAGATCTATCTCACCAACATCTTGGAACTTGCAACACAGTTTTATCCACAAAGGAGAGTTCTCTGGCCTACTTTATTAAATACCTTAGAGGACTTTGCCTGTAAGATTACATATGAACAATGCAATTTATTAAAATCCCTGTTCTTATTTTTCCTGTTGAAATTTTAGCAAGTTTCTTTAAAAAAAAACCCAAAAAACCCCACAAAGTATAAACAAATCCAACAGGCTAAATAAACATAATTCAACAAATGTTTCATCAAACAGGTATACAGGGAAAACATCCTACAGTTTATTTTTTGCCATCACTTGTAAACTCATATTGTGTCTGTCTCTTTTGCTGTGCTGCATTGGGCAAGTTGTGTTACTGATCAGGAGTATTTTTTCAAATCTGAAGCAGAACTGTGGATATAACTGAAAAGTTACCCATTAAAGACAGTCCTAATAAATGAAAATGAGTCAAACTGAAACACTCTTGCTATTTCTTACAAATGGAAAACTTTCAACTTTGTTTAACAAATCTTAATGTGCCAAAAGCAATTACAAGTCATTGCAAAAGGATACAGACAAAAGTTGAACTACATCTTCTTATAATTTACTTGGGATGGACATGGATATTTTGGTGACTCTTATTTAGAAATGGTTTACATTGACACACCACTATTGGAGGTGTAAGTATTTAAATCTCTTCACTAAATAGGATTTTACATGAAATCAAAGTAAAAGAACTCAATATAGTCATGCAAATTTATAAGCATATATGAGGTTTCTTCTTAGATTCAGTTATACATTCTAGCATTTACCTTGGAGTTTTTATGTAATTCTGTTTGATCTGAGAATTTAAGATCATTCCAGTTAGTGGAAGATGCTAGATATTCAACAATAATAATTACTATTTTAAAATTAGGCCATTTATGTAAGTAGTAGGTTGCAGAGCTGGCAATTAATGCTAGGCAGCCATTTTTGCAAAGTGGAATAAAGAATATCCCCAAATCACTTTATTTCCCTTCTCTGGTGCTGCCTACCTGCCGAGATCATAAAAAGAAAATTGATGCACGTGAAGTCTATCCTGGAGAACAAAAGAGGAGAATTCATACAACTCACTAGGCAATGCCAAAATCCAAATGCAGACAACTAAACTGTCACAACAAAAATATTGAATTAACCTGTAAGTCCTTCCCTGTATGTATATATGCGCTAATGTGAAAAAGGACTCTACCATGAAAAAGAAATGAAACAGATGAAATTTCCATGAATCTATTGTCATGGGCAATCCAATTTAGAAAAAGAGAGGAAGGCATTTGACCTGACATTAATAACATTCATTTACCAGCACCTGATGAAAAAAAAAAAAAAAAACAAAGTAAAGCAATCTATGAACTTAAGATGTGAAGAAATTACTGAAGGTAAAAGTTGGTATTTGTGTGCATGTGTGTGGGTAGTTTGTTCAGGGAGAGGCAGTTAATTATGAAGGAAGACAGTCAAAAAGTGAGTGTGGCTTAGAAGGCCACATAAATGTCTATACTAAAGAAAGCCACAAAAATACTCTTAATTTGGAAATAATGAGAAAATGCTGGAATTCCTTGTACATATTAGAATCCTACACTCATAGAAACATTTAGGTTGGGGATGAGCTCTGAAATCATCAAGTCCTACCATTAATTTAGCACTGTCAAGTCCACCACTAACCTGTGTCTCAGAGCTCCACATTTGCACATCTTTTAAATGTCCCAGGGACAGTGACTCCCCAACTTCCCTGGGCAGCCTGCTCCAATGCCTGATAACCTTTCAGTGATGAAAATTTTCAAAATATCTGATTTAAACCTCCCCTGATGCAACTTGAGACCATTTTGCCTTGTCTTATCATTAACCTGGGAGAAGAGACCCTCACTACCTCTTTTCAGGCAGTTGGAGAGAGTGATAAGGTCCCCCATGAGCCTCCTCTTCTCTAGGCTAAACAACCCCAGCTCTGTTCCTCCTCAAAATACTTGTGTTCCAGATCATTCATCAGGCTCATTGCCCTTCTTTGGACAGTCTATTATATAATCAGTAGATGATAAACATAACTTTATAGAATGTAAGATTACAAAGCCTCATAGGCAAATATCATAAAATGAGAAACTATTGGGGAGGCAAGAAATTGCAGACAAAATATGAGGCCTTTTTGCTCTGAGTGGGAAACTTTTCTAGTATAGCCAGGGCTCGACAGACTAAAAGCAAAGGTCATCAGAGACAGACTGGGATGTACAGTAATTTCACGACTATAAGGCGCACCCTTCTGACTAAAATTTTCCCCTGAACCCGGAAGTGCCCCTTATAGTCCGGTGCACCTTATATAATGGACACAGCTGTGAAATTTGCCAAACCAGAAGTGTGAACCGCAATGGGGGGTGGTGCTGTGGGAGCGCTGAGTTGCAAGGGTGGGGCGGGAGCAGGCAGCAGCAGCCGCGTGGGGAGGGAGGGAGCTGCTGCCGGCCCGGGCGCGGGTGGAACAAGAAGCCAGGTGGTGCCACCCCAGGCGCGGGGGCAGGGGGAACGAGAAGTGCGAGCCCACAACAGTCCCGAGCAGAGCCTGCCCGGTGGCAGCATCGGAGCAGCGGTGGTGTGGCCTGGGCAGCTGCGGGAAAGCGGCGGCGCATTTCCTGCGGCCACAGCAAAGCAGAGGCGGCGGTGCAGCCCCTGCAACCAGGGGAAAGCTGCCAGCATCAGGGCAGTGGCGCTGCAAGAGAAAAGCCTGGGGGGGCGCAGGCCTCCCAGAGTGGCATGCGGCTCCTGGAGCACCAGGGGGAGCCTGGGGCTCCCGGTGCACCATGGGGCACGCGGAGTGCTGGGGCAGCGCAGGGCTCCCGGAGCTGCACGGGGCTGCTGGAGTGCCGGGGTGGTGCAGGGAGGGAGGGAGCAGGCTGCCGCAGAAGCCATGAGCTGAGGCAGGCCCGAGCCCTGCCTCGCCAGCCGGCGCCAGGGGCAGGCGGGAGTGCTAGGTCCCGCGCACAGGGAGGGCGCTTGGGACTGCGTTTAAAGGCTATGCCAATCTGTGAAAAATGTTTGCAAATTAAGCACCTGCCAGTAAACTCCACAATCGTGGGATTCTGTTACTAATTTGTTACTTTGTTGCACGCGGCAAGGATCTTCACAGCAAAAAAAAAAAGTGCGCCTTTTAGTCCGGTGCACCTTATATGATCTACAAAGTTGCTAAATTTGCCGACTCCCGGAGGTGCGCCTTATAGTCCGGTGCGCCTTATGGTCGTGAAATTACTGTATATAAATTTCTTAGAGGTGTTTAACTAAAACCTGGAGGAGGACTGTTGACATGACATCTCCCATGACCACAGGTTGCTGGGATGTGGTTACAGGAGGAACCTTCCCTCTGGTGTGGAAGGAACTGCCAAGAAAATGTCATGGGCAATTGCTTCAGCCTATGACAGAATGAAGCTACAGTCTGGGGGATTTGGAAGGAAAATAGTGAATTTCTTTTCCTGAGGTACCTCAGAATATTCTGTAACCTCAAAACAAAAGGAAGGTATTTCTAAAATAGAAAATAATTTGGACACTTTGTATTAAGTTTGGAATAACTTTTATGTTATTGGAAATACTTAAAAGTTTGAATGGTTTTTCATCAAGAATTCTGCATTTTTTCCATAGTAGCTAGTGTGGGGCTATGTTTTGGATTTGTACTGAAAACAAAGGGATGTTTTAGCAGTTGCTGACACACAGCCAAGGCTATTTCTGCTTACCCATCCCACCAGTGAGAAGGTTGGGGATATGCAAGAAGTTGTGAGGGACAAAGCTGGGATAGCTGACCCAAATTGAGCTAAGGGATATTCCATACCCTGTGGTATCATACTCAGCATATAAAGCTGGAGGAAGAAGCAAAAAGGGTGGAATATTTGGAGGGGTGGCATTTGTTTTCCCTAGCCACCATCATATGAGGTGGAACCCTGCTCTCCTGGAGATGGCTGAACATCTCCTTGCTGATGGGGTGTGGTGAATTCCTTGTTTAGCTCTGTGAATTCCTTGTTTAGCTCTGCTTGGTGTGTGGTTTTTACTTTACCTGTTAAAGCATCTTTACCCCAACCTATGAGTTTTCTTACTGGTGCTCTTTCAATTCTCTCCCCTTTCCCACTGAGGGAAGTGAGTGAGAGGCTGTGTGGGGCAGAGTTCCTGGCTGGGATGACAACATGACAACATTATGATGAAAACTATATTAAAAATTATCTGCTTTACATTTTTTTCTTATTAAGAAGACAGGTTTAGCATGGGTGGAAATTACAAAGATCTAAAGCAGTCTGTATAAAAACCAACCCAAAGCAAACAGCAACAAAACCTTCCACTCTGCAGCTAGGCTACTGAAATATATAAAGCAAATGTCCAAAACTATAACTTTGGTTTTGGGGGGCTTTAGTGACCTTTGTACATAAAAATGTTTGAAATGGGTCCAGTGTTTTATCACAAGTTTTTTGCACTGAAGCAATCCATCCCTGTTCAGGTCCAGCACTGATCTCTAGGGCTCTTCCCATACTAATCAGTTTGGTGATCCTGTTAGGGGTCTGTCAAAGAAACAAAACCCCCAGCTGAGAGGGTGAAAAGCTGATGCAGGAGGCAATGAACTGTGATAATAAGTGAGGGCACACAGCATCCATATGCCCACTGCTTTGGAGTAATGGAGAATATGCACCCCAATAGTAGGAAAAGGAAGAGCATCAGTAACCTCCCCACCAATACTGTATTTGCAGTCCTGGCTTAGATGGCTAAGTATGTTTCCACTTCATATTTACAATTTTGAAAGTTAATGACTTTCTTGCCTTTATTGATTGATAAGAGTTATACAATTCAAATCTGGGGCAAGACAGTGTTTTAAAATAACATCCCAGGGTAATGAAATGGGACAGTTTCATAGCCGGCAGTTTAACAGGAGAGCTTGTACAGACACTCACACACATACAAAATCAATGTACATGCAGACACAATTAGTTTGTAACTATGATTTACTCTATCTTTCTTTTTTTTCTGCACATTGCCCAAACTAAGGACATCCTCACCTCTTTCAGAAATGAAACTCAGGTTTCATATTCTTATAGGTTCCAAAGATGGAACATGCATTTTGCTTCTGGCACAACCTCTGTCCAGAGGCCCCATTGAAATAACCATGACTCCTGAGGTCAACAGTACCATCAGGACCTGGGGTGACCCATTTGGTCACTCTTTTCTCTTGATGTTTTTCTGTATCATTGTAGCACTCCTTTCTCTGGATATTTTTCTGTATCACTGGCAGTAGAACACAACTATGTCTCTTGGTCTCAATGCCATGTGCAAAAGTCAGATACACTAAATATTTTGGTTCTTGGAGCAGCAAGAGCACCCTGACTCTGGGGTGAAGCCAGAGAATATCTCTTAAGTGGGACATAGGACAAAAGTAGCTCCTTTACTAAGTACATTTCTCTACCACATCGTTTTTGCTGCCTGACTATTTGTTCCTGGACTATTTTACTCTGCAACCTACAGTTGCTTGACAGAGGGTCTACATATGAAGCGAGGTGCAGGACTTTACCATTGCTTCCTGAAACTACACAAAAGCCAAGAAAAATATTAATTAATGAATTGTGTTGTTGGCATGTATGGTATTCATGTCATTGTCTGACACATTTCCCCAGATGTTGGAAAATAGATGTAAAATAAATCAGCTTGGTTATGGTAATTAATCTGATGTTACACCTTCAGATACTGATAAACCATGAGAGTGCAAAAAAGCCTTGTTGGTGAAAAAACACTTGGTACACAAATATTAGGTATAATCTAGAGTTTTTGTGATGCACAATGCTGCAGAAGCAGAAAACCCACAAGAATTACTGTTTTTCTGGCAAATGCCATGGAGGTGTGATTTCAGATTGCCTCCTTGTGCCCTAAAATGCCCCTGACATCACTGGTGACACTCACAGCTTCCCACTGCCCTTGCCCAAGGCTTCCACTGAGGGCACACTGCACCCTCCAGGCTGGCACTCTGGCTTTATCGCTGCTTACAATGCACATGCATTCCCTCCCAGCCCCAGCTGTAATATTTACACAACAGATTGGATTACAATATTTGCAGGGAGCCTGCTATGAATACCTCTTCAGATAATTTTTGTGGAAAAACTTTTGTTTGTTGATTAGCTAGATAATAGCCTTCAGTTCAGTATTTTGGGGAGAGGTTATCCAGAGACTGAAAGGGTGGTGGAGAATGCATCCACCTCCATGAGATGCCTACATAGTGGAATATTCCCCCTGCACTCTGAAGTGCCAAAGCAGAAGCCAGCTCCAGGGCAGGAGCTGTGTGACTGTGCTGGCACAGTACTGAGCTCGAGACAGAAGGTCCTGCTAAAGATGTTGTAAGGTAATGAATGCAGACCTTATCCTTTTAGATTTAAAACATAACTTTTTAAATAATACAAGCCAAAGGAGAAAGTGAAAATGATAGACTTGCCCTTCAGTCCTGTTGTAAATTTTATACATGACTGAACTTGGAGAGCTACTTGCAATTTCTTCTATTTCTTGGCAGTTGTTTCTTGACTCTTAAAGGTCTGCTCCTACTCTCAGGTCTCAGATTTAATTGTTTGTAATTATAATTAGAATGTAAGATCCTCATCTTCCAGTGTGTTCATGAAGCCAGCAACACCTCTGATCACAGAAAACTCCTACAAAAAGATAATTATGTTTTTAAGGAAATGGATAAAGGAAAAAAAATCTATTACCAGGATGAAACCTTGTGCAGTCTTGAGTAAATGATAAATTGGGGGTTAATACCAGGGGAAATAATGTCAGATTTTAACAAGACTGGTGAAGCACAAGGAATTTAATACAGGAAGGCTACATATATTGAAAAAAAAAAGAAAAAGAAAAAACCAAACAAACCCCAACAAAATCTAAAATCCTGTGTTTGACATAAGTTGTCTGAAATTCACCCAGCCTGTCCAAAGCCTCTAGAAAATCTCTTATTTCCAAAGCTTATGTAACATCCAAGCAGTGCCCAACCTTTATGCATGTCTCTATGGAGGTTTGCAATTGCTTTTAGAGGAAGCAGAGCTGTGACATTTTAAAAACACATACTACTTTCCCCCCTGCAAACTCCCTCTATAAAATGTAGCAACTGCTTCAAATCATCTTCTTTTTTCTGTCCTCTCACAGGTCGTGCTGAGGAACCATACTGAGAATCACGTTTTCAGCACACAGAACACAGAAAATTAAAATATATTTAGGGTGCTTTCAGGGAATTTTTTCACTCATCAGGCAGCTTTAGGTTATTTGATCAGCTACACCTGGATCTTGTCTTGATGCAGAAACTTAAACATTTTTGTCAGCAGAGAAGATGCCTCCAGTAACAAAAGGCACATTTGATGCATGCTTCTTTTCCTCTATGTTCTTATTTTTTGAGTCAAATTTTCAGCTAACTTCAGTGTGCAAAATAATGCCATGCCAAGATCATCTGTACTGAAGATACGGTATGATGAAAGCTGGTTCTGTAAAAAGATTTCTTAGGAAATGGTACTCTGCAAACTTTAACAGATCTCTATAACATCCTGTGTCAAACACAGTGTACTGAGATTTCGTCCCCCCTTCCCAAAATATGGCTGCTGTTAACTGTCTGAGTGGCAATTTCAGTGTCTTTTCTTCTCTTTCAAAGCTGAATGTCAAGATGATGTCTATATTTCATGTACATAAAGTGATTGGGGAAATTTCCTCTGTGGATACCTTTTCTGCTGTTTAATAAATTCTTCCTTTTGCCTGAAGAGAATTAGAAGCTGGCTTTTGACCTCCATTAATTTTATTTTTTAATTTAATATTTCTCTGCACACATTTAAAATATTATTAACCATACTTTGCTCTGCAACATTTCCATTTCTTCTTCCTCGATGTTTTCTCATTTGCTGCAGCAGGGGCCCGTTAAGAACAGACTATGAAAAGCAAAGGGAATAAGTAGGGGAAATCTGGGCCCATATCCCACATCTTCCTCAAATACAAAGAGAGTGTTAGCATGTCTCTGTCTACCAGGCTGCTTTATAACTGACTGCTTCTCAAAGCAAAGCTATAATTATGAACTCAGGGTTGTTTGACAGCTTTCTAAAGACAAATAGCACCATTTAAAATCCTGTAAGTTAAAAGTGATCAGAAGTGTTTTCTGGCTGTGGTATCCTGGGTAGCTATTGCATGTGCAGATGTTCAGGCAGGCTGTGCTTACTTCAATCACCTTGGTTTCTGCAGGGATGCTTCTGCAGAAAGGTACAGTGCCTTTAAGTAGCATCCTCAAAATCCTGCCTTTAATATCACAATTCTTTCAGCAGATCTTCCAATTTATCCCCTAATGAGCAATTCAGCTCCAAAGGTGGAAGAGACTCTAAGCTTTGAGCATACCTGAAGCCAAGCCGTATTTACCACCGTGGAACGGCAGCACAAGCCACCCAACTCGGAGCCTTCCTGCGAGTTTTGTAAAACAGGTAGCTCTCACAAGCCCGCTAGCCGCCTGCTCATTTGGTACAGAGGCAAATAATTTGTTGGTTTGTTGAGAAAGGAGATCAGCGGCACCTCCCCGCTGGTGTGAGCAGGCGATGCGCTGCCCAGGCAGGAACAACTGGCCCCTCTAGCGGGGCCGTGCGCGCACTGCAGCGGCGGACCGGAGCCCGACCGCCCCGGACAGCCCCGACAGCCCCGACAGCTCCAGCCCGGACCGCCCCGGACCGCCCCGGACCGCCCCGGACAGCCCCAGCCCCGACCGCCCCGGACAGCCCCGACAGCTCCAGCCCGGACAGCCCCGACAGCCCCGGACAGCCCCGACAGCCCCGACAGCTCCAGCCCGGACAGCCCCGACAGCCCCGACAGCTCCAGCCCGGACAGCCCCGGACAGCCCCGGACAGCCCCAGCCCCGACCGCCCCGGACAGCCCCGACAGCCCCGACAGCCCCGACAGCCCCGGACAGCCCCGGACAGCCCCGGACAGCCCCGGACAGTCCCGGACAGTCCCGACAGCCCCGGACAGTCCCGGACAGTCCCGGACAGTCCCGACAGCCCCGGACAGTCCCGGACAGCCCTAGCCCCGGACTGCCCTCGCCCCAGACAGCCCCAGTCCCACTCCGGCCCCGCTCGGGCAGCGCGGACCCCGCTCCGCAGCCGCACATCGCGGAGCCGCCTCTCCCAGAGAGGCCTGTTGTAAGCCTTCAAATGAACGCCTTCTTTTTTGATGATGGCCAGAAAAGATAAGAGGAAAAAAAATAAAGTCAACCCTCCTACTTTTCACTTGCTTTGTGCTTCTCAAGGCACAGCGTCTGTTTTGCCCCTGCCTCCTTGTCAATGCCTGCTCTTTTCTCTAGAGGCTGTATGAGTATTGTACAATGCCAAGGAAAGCTATTGGCACTTCACAAAGAACCTGGAATAATAAGTAAAAAGAATAAGCCCCTAGCCATGTAAAAAGACAATTGATGCTTCTGGTACAATTAACATCAATGATTTTAATCCCTCTCTCTCTCTCTTTTACATATATATATATATATATATATATAGTAGGACACACAGCTGGTCTGTGGGTTACATACAGAGGGTTAATGAATGAGGTTTATTTTGAGAAGTATTCTCTGACCAAGGCTGTTGGACTGGAGACCAAGAAGAGGAGAAGAAGATGAGCAAGAAGAAACCTGCAGATGTGAAAAGTATTTTTAGAAAAGTCTTGGGAAAAACAGAGGCGTAGATGGGTTTTACACCAACGAACATTATTGTGGCCAATATGATCTATTGTGGCCAATGACCAAAGTGAAAACTTTGTAGAGTGTATAAAAGACTGTTGGTTCTTGAATTAAACAGGTATTAGCGTTCTGAAGTATAGCGTGCCTTTTCTGTGTTGTGCCTGTCCCTACAGCAGCGACAGATATATATATATATATATATCTATATATATAGCTTGTCAGTTCTTAGTTTTCTGGGACCTTTAGAAGCAGTCTACAGGCTGAAAATTCCTATTTACATTTTGCCACATAGATTGTTTGGATTCAGATAGTTAATGGCTGGGAAATAATTGAAAAGTATTTAATGAAATTCAGCAACAATAAAGGATAATTTTGCATGAAAGTTTTTATAAAGGTTATTGTCTGCAGAAATGGGTTCAGGGTACTTTTCCATAGAAGAAATAGAAAACACAGAAATGAATAGAATCGAGTAAGGAAGTGAAAATCATGTGCAGAATGAACACACCCCTTGCCTTTTTTTCAAAAACCTCTTTCATTCCATTCCTTTCTGGAACTCCTCATTTTTTATTTGTCACTACAGGCTTTGCCTATATCTTTCAGCATTTGAACACATGCTTTTCATTCTGTGTTGTTGCAACATTTTCCTTGGCATTAGGTAAAGTTAGAGACACTAACATCACTAGCTAAAAAAGTAAAAATATAAGAGATAACTTTGCTTACACCAGAGAAATTTGCATCAAAGCAGGTGGTACACACATGCTTCTCCAAAATAAAAAACCTTGTTTTAGCTGACCAGTAAAATAGCCCATAGTTTTTCACATCAGTTTTGTTGGCTGACTTAAGAGCATATCTCCATCAGACACTTATGAGTTTTTGATCCTATTGTGGCTGCTTAAGAGTAAGATTTTTCAAAGATTATGAGATATGATGAAAAAAGGCAGTGAATCTACTCTTATGAAGAAACTTATGTGTAACAAATTATCCCCTAAGAGCTGGTAGTAAAGCCAGATTAGTGTTCCAGAAAGCACAAAATAAAGGCATTCAATGCTCATTAAAGTGTCTGCTTTAGCCTTGCAACATGCAGTTTGTGAACAAAATTTAATTTCCCCTCCACCTAACGCAGAGGAGGACACAGGGAAACTGGAGGCATCTGAGGCCTATAGAATGCCTAATTTTTTATAGACTATTGTAAACTTAAAATGATCTGTTAATAATGCATTTACTCCCAAGTACATCCAGTAGATGCATGTTACTGGAGGATCTCTTCAGGAGCAAAAGCACACGTCATAGCTCATTCTATACATGGGGCCTTCTGAAGGAGGAAATTTGGGGTTACAAGACAATGAATATCAAGTAAAATAATGATATTTCCCAAGTGATATGAATACAGAAAGGGATGTGGTTTGATAAACAGATGAGTAAATATCTTAACAGGGGAAGGGAATACATTTAGTGATCTAATAGCTCTGGTTCAACCCAGACTTCAGCGATCCATTTTGCTGTGTCTATCCAAAATGTTTGAGAACACACACACACACACACACACACACACACGTGAAAGTGTTCTAAGAAGAGGGTTGTTACAAAGAATTTCAAATCTGAATGCAGGTTTATGTATTAGTCCACCTAACCATTTATATTTCCCCATTCAATTTTGTTCTTAAGTTATTTTTATGCCAGAGAATATACACATGAATGGTCTGTGATTTTCCCATTGACACCAAGGTCATGATGGTCTCCACTGAAATCACTGTCACATACTATTTTTCTACAAGTCTCATAATGATAAACTGTAATGATGCTTTCTAAGATGTCATGGTATGATATGTTAACAAGTATCTTGGCAAATCTAAATAGCAGTGTCATTGGCAGGATACTTCATAGCAGCAACTCTCTACTATCAGAGGATCATGCCTTCCTTCCTTCCTTCCTTCCTTCCTTCCTTCCTTCCTTCCTTCCTTCCTTCCTTCCTGTCTTCCTTCCTTCCTTCCTTCCTTCCTTCCTTCCTTCCTTCCTTCCTTCCTTCCTTCCTTCCTTCCTTCCTTCCTTCCTTCCTTCCTTCCTTCCTTCCTTCCTTCCTTCCTTCCTTCCTTCCTTCCTTCCTTCCTTCCTTCCTTCCTTCCTTCCTTCCTTCCTTCCTTCCCTCTTCCTTCGTCTCTTTTCTTCTTACTACAGGTATTTCCATATAACTTCTGTTCCTGCAGTAGTACCTTCCAATTCAGGGCATTAATACTCCCACAGAATTTTAGGGCAGAGTGACTTCACAGTACAGGTGCAGCTCTCTGATAGGAAACCCTTTCAATGAAGATCTGCAAGTCTGAGGAAAACTGTATTATTTGGAAGAAAAATAGAAATAAATAGAAAAAGAGCAGGTTTAAAATACGTTTGTCAGACACTAGTTACATCGTGGATTCCAGCCAGATGATTCATTGTCTCCATTTTTGCTTCTGCAATTCCCACAACTGCTCCAAATATCTGAAAACCACTTCATTCTGGTTGTATGCACATAAAAGGGATTTTCTCTCTAAGGAATCCTTTTTGTTTCAAGAAATCACACTAAAGCTTAATATTAGTAGTTATTGAAACACTTCTGAGTCCAGTTAAATCACAGAGCAAAAGAATTCAATGTCTTATCTATAAGAGATAGCTCTGAACTGAAGTGACTGTAGATATACTCCACAGTTGTTGAGAAAAGATCCGACATCACTCCTAGATCAAATTAGAGATAACATCATATTTGTATCAGGAAATAAAAGAAATGCAAATCCTTGAAGGGCAGGTGTAAATTGGATAAGCCCAAATCCTGTAAGACGAAGAGAATGCAAGAGACATTCAAAGTTAAGAGCCAAAATTTAGGGTTTGTATACAAGGAAAGTGTGATATTATATATCATAACAACATGTGAGACAACATTAGTTGGAAAGATTTTACTTCAGTGTTTATTCAAAGAGTTGATGTATTTAAAAAAAAAAAAACAAGAAGAAATTCAAGTGTAATACTAAATCAAACTTAAATTTGTAGGAACATAAAAGTTATGGATAGGGCAAAGTACTATTGTGAATCTTGTATCTGAAAATGAAACTAGGAAATCTGTCTTTTGTGGACAAATCAAAGCCAATGCCAGACATCACATGTATCATCGCAGGTACACATGTAAATTTTAGTCCTATATGTCTACAACAGTGTTGTTTGTGTGTTTAGAAGCAGCAAATTAATCTATAAATTGCAACAGCAAACTAAAGAAGCCAGTAAGATAGAAGCCTGAAACTCAGAATAAAAATAAATCAGTTTTCTTATCCTCTAACAGATAGAAGTCCTGGAAGGGTAGAAGAAAGGCAAGAGTCCTGCTGTGAGCACGAGGCAGGCTCCATAGATATCTGATGAAGGTAAATGCTAGTACACTAATGAACCATTTGTGCCTGAAGGACTGATTTTGGGAAAGTTAAAATTGTTTATTATATTTAGCAGAACTCTGTAATGCCTGTAAGGATTCTGCTGACACCAAGCAGAGGATCTCAGCATCTTTATTCCATTCATGTCTTCATAAATCCACTGTTGAGACTAAAACAAATTGCACACCTGAAAAACACTTCATGAGCTTTTTTTTGCAACTGGATTCGAGGATCAGTGGTACCTGTCTGTTTTTTTGTTTAATCTGTTCATGAAAACTTACATTGCTGGCAGCTGCAACACATTAATTTTATGAAACCTGGATTCATAAAAGGTTTCACATTTATCTAGAACATTTCATTTATTAAAACGATTTATTTTAGAACATTTCTATGCTATTCAACTCAGGTCTAATCTTGGATTCTAAACAAGACATCATTATGCTGGATGTCCTTCCCCACTTGGTACCATACCAATAGAATATTTTTTTCTATACTTCTAGACACTAGTAAAGGAAATGTTGAGCAATGTTGGACTGAGAACAAATCTTACAGGAAGTATAACACTAATATGGCAATAAGCAATTGACATTTCCTCAAGAGTACCCATCTTTTCTAGATCCTGTGAATACCCTTATCCCTGGAAATAAGTAGAAGGACCATCTAAGAAGATGAAAAACTGTGGTCAGTGTTCTTGGTATGTCCAATAAGTAGCTTTTCTATTACACTCAATAGGAGACTACTTTCTTTACCTGATTTACCTTTGAATACTCACATCTTTAATGAATTCTATCTTCTTACACTGTAGAATCATGGAATTGTTTAGGTTGAAAAAGACCTCTACAGTCATCTAGTCAAACCATTAACCCAGCACTGCCAAGTCCACCACCATGTCATGTCCCTAATTGTTACATCTACACATCTTTTAAATACCTCTAAGGATAGTCACTCTACCACTTCCCTGTGCAGCCTGTTCCAGTGCTTAAGAGCCCTTTTAGTAAAGAAGTTTTCCCTAATATCCAATCTAAACTTCCCATGGTGCAATTTGAAGCCATTTCCTCTTGTCCTTTTGCTTGCTGCTTGGGAGTGTTCCTTATAACAAGGACGCTGAGATGCTTGAGTGTGTCCAGAGGAGGTAACAAGGCTGGTGAGTGGCTTGGAACACAAACCCTGTGAGGAAGGGCTGAGGGAGCTGGGGTTGTTCAGCCTGGAGAAAAGGAGACTCAGGGGTGACCTTATCACTCTGCAACTCCCTGAAAGGTGTTTGTAGGCAGGTGGGGGTTGGTCTCTTCAGGCAGCAGCTGACAGAACCAGAGGACACAGTCTTAAACTGCACCAAGGAAAATATAGGTTGGATATCAGGAAAAAGTTTTTTACAGAAAGGGTGATAAATTATTGAAATGGTCTGCCCAGCGAGGTGGTGGAGTCACCATCTCTGGATGTGTTTATAAAAAGATGATCTAGTTGAGATGGGCTGGGTTGTACTAAATGATCTTGGAGGTCTCTTCCAACATTGTGATTCTATGTGTGATAATGTACATTTCAGTTTGGTTCCACACTTTTCTCATTTTTGGCCCAAAAATCCTACTGCACTTCTATACTTATGCTTACTTTCTAAGTACAGTAAATTCACGAATACAAGCCGCACTGAGTATAAGCCGCATCTCTGGGTGTTGGCAAACATTTCGTTTTTTGTCCATAAATAAGCTGCACCCGAGTATAAGCTGCTCTGTGTTCGCAGGGAGGACCCGCGTGCAACAAAGTTGCCAATTAGTAACAGAACCGCGGCAGGGCGGGGTTTACTGGCTCGGCTTGGGCCATGAGGGCTCGGGGCTGCCGACAGGGCTGGGTGTCCCAGCTCGGTGCTGCCGCTCGGCGGGGATGCTCGGGGCCGGCCGCCGCCACCGCTGGGCTCGCTTGCCCCGGCCCGGTGCTGCCCCGCGGCAGCAGGGGGGGCACAGAGCCTGCCGGCACCTGCGGCGGCCATGGGAGCCAGGAATGTAGCCTGCCTGCTCCTGCGGCGGTGGCACGCGAGGACGGGAGCCCCCCGAGCCGCGGGGCCAAGCGGAGAGAGCTGTCCCTGCCCCCCCCCGAGCCGCGGGGTCAGAAGAAAAGAGCTGTCCCTGCCTCCCCCGAGCCGCGGGGCCAAGCAGGAGAGAGCTGTCCCCGCCTTCCCCACCCCCTGTGCTGCCTGCACAGAGCAGCTCCACCCGCCGCGCAACAGAGTATCACTTTGTAACAACCGCGTAAATGCAGGGTTTTACTGGCAGGAGCTCGACTTTGCAGTTTGCACTGACTTGGTTTGCACTCCCAGGGTTGAAAATGTCAGAAAATTATTCACATATTGGCCGCACCTGAATATTAGCCGCTTTCAGGGTATGAGAGCAAAATTTTGGTCAAAACAGTGCGGCTTGTATTAGTGAAATTACTGTAAATTCTCCTTCTGTATATTTGATTTGAAATCTCATGTTCAAATTTATATTCCAGTTAAATTGATGTTCTAGTGCCCTTGCTATCTTCCCTCTGTGCTTGTGCTTGTGCTTGTGCTTGTGCTGTAATATTATGTCTGAAGCATCTGCGACCTCTTCTTGAGCTTCATTCTCTGTATCACTAGGACCATACTAGCAACTTTTTTGAAATATATCGGTTTTATTTGTGCTATCCCATCCCAAGCATTTTAAACTCTACTTTTCCATGCTAATGCTTATCTCAATTCTCTGTTGATTGAAGCATTTGCAGAAAGTCCATCCCTCCCACTATTTTCGTATTTTTCCACGTAGAAAATTGTCTCACAAATGCACTCATGGACTTGCTGGACAGCTTGTGTTCTGACACACCAGTTTTGCAATAAGTTCTTCAATATCTGAGTGATCTTTTACTTTCATTTTATGGTATAATACAGATGAACCCTCTTTTGTGGGGGAAGGGCTGTATGAGAAACAGCAATTCCAGTGCCTTGGTAGCATATTGTGGTGGATTGGTCTTGGCTGGATACTCACCCACCAAGCCATTCTATCATTCCCCTCCTCAGCAGGGTAGAGCAGGAGAACATAGCTCCACTTCATGGGTGAAGATAAAGGCAATTTAATACAACAAAAAGCTAAAATGTGCAGAGGCAAAGGAAAGCAAAGGATTTATTGTCTGCTTCTCATCAGCAAGTCATGTCCAGATACTTCCTGGGAAGCAGTGTTTCAGTACATTTAATGGTAGTTCTGGAAGATAAATGTCATAATAATGAAAGCCCCTCTTCCTCCTCCCTTCTCTTAGGTTTTGTCTCTGAGCAGATACCCTATGCTGTGGAATATCCCTTTGGTCCCTGTGGGTCAGCTGTCCTCTCTATGTCCCCTCCCAAGATTTAGTCCCCCTCCCCAGCCTTCTGGTGAGGAGGGAATGTTGGAGAGACAGCACTGATGCTGTGGGAGCACTCCTCAACAGTACCCAAAACACTGGTGTGTTACCAATACCTTTCTAGATACCAATGCATGGCACAGAGATATGAGGGTTGCTGTGGAGAAATTAACTCCATCTCAGACAGAACTAGTACATACACAGACATTCAAAAGGAAAAGAAAGGAAAATTACTTTTTATTGATGTAGAAGAGAAAATCAGACCATATTTGCCTTTTATAAAAAATACAGTCTAATAGCATCCACATCCAATTTGGCTTGAATCTGAATTTTGTAACAGTGTCTTGAAAATGATCAGTGCATATTCGATGTTCTTGGATAGTGATTAAGCTTGCAAGCAAAAACATTCTAAATTTTTTTTTTACATTTATTAAAAGCCAAGGATATTACTGAAGTCCTGACATACATGATCCTTGAGTCCTTAAATTGCTAAAAATCACATTAATAAGATTCATGACTTACACCAGTATTGTAATTATTAGTGCTAATTTTCCTCAGACCTACTATTGACAAAGTGTATGGACCAAATTAACCTCTGCAATCAGTTAGATTCTCTCACTCTGTTTCTCTGAAGGTGGATGTGAACCATGCTCTAATGTATCTCATAAATGGGCATTTGTCAGAAAGAGTTTGCAGTTTAAGCACTGGCTGACAGTTTTAGACTTAGAAAAATTGGAGTAAATCCATGGATTCAGTTTTCTAAAGTAACAGTAATTGAGGCTCATAATTGTAGTATCGAGTATACAGAGAAAAATAGAAGCATATGTGCACACAAACAGAACAGTTGCTCTTGAAGTCTTACATCTGCTAAAGCAGTTACCTTGAACAAAAGTTAACAGCTATATCTAGTAAGGCATTTTACAGCCTCTCTGTCCTTCACTTAGTCCTAACTAGAGACTGGGAGAAGACACCAACTGATGTTATAGCTTGGTGGAAGAAAAGATTAGGTAGAACAAATATCAGAAAACCTTCTCTGATTTTGTCTCAGTACAGAGCATATCCATACAAACAAAAAAACAATCTGTTTGTTTGGTTGGTTTGTTGGTTTGGGTTTTTTTTTTCCCAAAGCAAAAATAATACAAAGAAGGATACCAGGTCATTTCCTCAAAGGAAAACATCTTTATAAAATCCTACAGAGCTCTTCCTAAATTATCTTTAAGAAAGCCTATTATCCAAAAGGAGGCAGTGCCTGTACATAGACACTTGAATTTATTTTTTTTTTTAAATCCTTTCCTAAACAGATATGTGCTTGGGTGATACATTCACAAGCAGCAGAATTTATGGCACTCCTCCAGTACTTCTGTTGACCTGGCCAACCCATCATTATACACTATTGAGTTATTCCACAATAATTTTTTTCCCTCAGTGGTTCTGGTCTACAAATAATAACAACAAGCTTAAAGGGTTTGATTACTTTATATAAGGGCTATGTGGGATTCTTTGGTTAGATTTCACCTAAATTCATTAAGAATTACTTTTAAAATGAAAACAGAGCTAACACTAGGCACAATCTTTTTGCAGAGGTAGCAGCAATGAGTTAACCATAACTTTGATAACTGCTTCTCCTGCAGCTGTGCTTCAGTCTGCCTTTAAACTGTTAATGCAAGAATATGTACATTCACTTTTGGTGACAGTATGAGAAATGGAATATATAAACCTGATTTCAGCAGAGAATTTCCACAAGGTTCTTAAGCCTTTATCGGCTATTTTGTAAGTTCAAGTATTTTGTGAACAGAAAAATCCTTTCAAAGCCATTTTCCTGATTCCAACCCAATTGTTTAATGCCAAATGTAGTTCTAATCAACTTCATTTTTTACCCCCTTTTTCATACCTGAAATCTAAAGAAAACGAGGACAACAGTAGAAAGAATTCATTATATACATATTAGTCTTCTGAAGTCAGGAAACAGGATTAATAATACCCAAAATACCCAGAAGAAAGTGTGTTTATAATCCCTGTACATTCTCATTAGCCACTTGAAACCAGTCTCTGGAAATCTCTAATTGGGGAAGAAATTCTATACAAAATCTTTGCCCCTGAATTGACTGAATTGGGGCTCTAGGGGAAAAACAACATGATTAACTTTGGCAGTTAGACTCAGCTGAAAGCCTGGCTAAGAAAACAGATTCCCTTAAAGATTATTGCTGCTCTTGGCCTAACTCAGAGCACACCTCTAACTGGGGTATGGACATCCCTACAGAAATTATGAATCTTATCCAGTGTGATTTGGAGTCCAACGGAAAGGGCTCAGAGGTTGATTTTTGCCCTTCTGCTCTTATGAGAGTTAATCACAGTTACTTATTAAAAACTTTCTCCTTATTTTAGCATAGACTTCAGATATCTAAATCCTGAGGAGTGTTTTCTTAGTTTTTAAGAAGAAACCTTTCCCTGCTTTTCCCCCTCTAATATGCTAGTCCTCATGGTTGGTTCTTTTGCAGTAATTTCTTCATCTGACCGGACTGTAACTAGAAAATTTAAGAGGAGAAAAGTGCACAGAATGATTTTGACTACATAGATAGACTTGGAAACGCTATCTCCATTCTCCAGCAGCTCTCTGGTAAATTCTGCAGCTTTTGTGCTCAGTCCAAGAAGCCTGGGATGGTAGCTGAATGTCACTGAACACACCTTTTGTGATGGCTGCGTTGGCCTGACAGAAAATGGAAAAGCTATTGAAATTATCTAAATGGAACCAGCCTAAATCCAGGGAGAGCAGCACCAATCTTGTCCTCCTGTTCTATTCTGCTGTTCTGTTCTGCCTTCACAGTGATGGCAAAACTCATGAGAAGCTGTGGAGGAAGAGCTGGAGTGGAGATCTAGGATTATGAAGGACAAATTTGAGTGAGTGCACCACAAGTTAGCAGTGCAAATGCTCCATATGGATTAATAATGGTGAAGCGGGATGTTTTGAAAGAATCCTGCTGGGATGAAAAAGTTGTGTAGAGTGGGCAAAGTCAGGGTAAGGACAAAAATTGAAAAAACATCATCTCTGAAGATGGTTGAGCAAAAGGAGAGCTGGGACACAGGGCCAGCTTAGAAAGTTTGTGCGTAAAACTTACGCCTGAAAAAGGAAAAAAAAAAGCTAAAGTCATACCAAAGGACCAGAGAATACTTCCATTAGCTCTCTTATAATGTGAAAATAGGAATAGCTATATATTCTGGCCAGGCAAATGTATGCAAATTTATGTAAATTCCATGCAGATTGTATCTTCAGCTTTTTTGATGCCCAATGTAGTCAGGTCTATAATATAGTTATCCAGAGGAATCAGTGAATTCTTGCTGGCGAGGCAGAAGCGTTTGGGTATGGATGGAGATCAAGTAGTTTTTCTTCCAATTCTACTTTAATGACTGAAGCAGAGTGGATAACTCTCTGAATTAGGCCATGTGCTAACTGGAAATTATCTGTAAAAAGGATCAGAGAAGCCATGTATCTATGCATTGAAATAAAGGGATATATGTCTTCTACTAGGAATTCCAAACTATGAGACAGTTGCTATAAATCACACTTTAATTTTGTATTTCATATAAGGAGTCACCAGGGATTTGGGGAAAATCTGTCCAGAGTTGAATATCTGTATCTTGTAAAATTAGCTAATATATATATTACATTCATTTAAAATATATTTTTTTACAAGCAGATAGTATGTATTGGGCAGTGCAAACCACCATTCTGTACTCTACACTGGATCTCTATTTAAGTATTTTATATTTCTGTTTAAGTATGATTACCTGAGATTTTACATTGCATATGGCTTTTTGATGAGTTCTGAAAAGACAACTGAATGCCAGAATCTGCCCTTCAACAGACAAAGAGGCTCAAAGACAGGAGAGGGAAGAAGATAACGGTGGCTACTGTTTGTGGAACACTCCCAAGCATTTTTTGCAAATAGTTGCTCAAATGAATGAGCTGTAATTAACTATTCACATCCTTTTTGTGTTTGCTTTCCACAAATATTCCAGCATATTGGTTTATTGGCATGAATGATCAATGCAGTGATGACTTTGCATTTGTAATTATTATTATTTTTACTAGCAAGCAGATTCTGAGAGATATCCTCAACCAATTAGGAAAAACCACATGACTTCTACGTCCAATAGCAAAAGTCCCCTCTGAATTTCTAATATCAGATACTTTGATTAAGCTGCCATCCAATAACCTGCATATGAAAAATATTTATAGAAATTATTTAACAAAAATCAGATAATTGCATGTGAAAATTACAAATAGAAAATGAAGCAAAAGGCCTCTCATCACAAATGAATTATTATGCACCCAGCTCTGTTGCAGATATATGACTTTCTCTAGTATTTCAGCTACATAAGCATGTCTTATAAAAACTGCCCAGCAACTGGGTGACTCAAGGTAATTCAATGACTGTATTTCACCACTACATCCAGAAAGTAAAATGCAACCAACAGTTAAGTTCAGTCCTGATGGTATCAGGAAGTCTGAGTTAAGCTGTAACATGCTATTTCACCTTGACTGAATCTTCATCATCTTATCTTTATCTAACAGGTTCCCCACCAACTGACAGAAAAAGTTGAGATGCTGGACTGAGAAGCAGTGGTTCCATGTGTGAAACAAGCTTTGCATTGGTGAATTTATAATAACTGAAAATATTCAGTTTTCTGTTCTACTTACAGAGCAATGTCTCAGAGAGAGGGAAGCGCAGTGCCCCATTTTGGAGGATATGTTTTCCTAGCTAACAGCAGCATGTTGCAGTTTCCTCTGGAGATGCAGCACATCCCAGGAGCTGCTCCCTGTACTATTCCCATTTCAGATGACTCAATAACACACATCAAGAGAGTTTCAGCTAAATTCTGGAAGTGCTGGATTTTTTAATGTTTTAGTTTCACCCTCTCATTATCAAATCTGTAGCTGTCTCAGGAAGTTTTGTCACGTCTATCTTCTCTTTATTATGGAACAGTAGTATTCTCCCAATTGTTAAGGTTGCACCTAGTTTTTAAAGTCTTATATTTGCCCTTCTTTAACTTTGGGTTAGAAATTGGTTTGGCCTTAAAATTTCCATACTTTGAAGGAAAAGAAGGATAATTAATTTTCTTCAAACAGTGTATAATCAAACTGTTTTTAATTTAGAGGTCAATTAAAAATTACCCTGATTGAAAAGTTACTTATTTAATATTTTGCTACCTCTAACTCAAAAGCTGCTTATTATAACCTCTTAAAACTTTTCCTACACTTAGATCCTTTTGATAACTGCCAGGCTTCTTAATTAAAAATAAAACCCCCAAATTGCAATTTTGACAGTGTAGTATATTTTTCCTGCAGATTACCTTTGGCCATACTCTTGTGCCTTTATTTAAGCAGATATTTTTGTTTTGTGTTGGATTCAGTAGGGAAAAAAGATGTTGGTTTATAGGTTCATTCTGCAAGAACAAGTATGTTTCTTGAGAAGAAATAGTAAGGTATTTTCACCATATGCCTAACTAGAAAAAAAAAAAAAGATAAACAGTCTAATTTTTAAACGGCTTTTTGTAAGAGGAGAGTGTGATGGGTTGATCTTCACTGGATGCCACATGCCCCCCCAGGTTGCCTTATCCCCTACCCCTTCCCATCTGGACAGGGGAAAGAAAATAAGATGGAAAATGACTCATAGGCTGAAATAAGGCCATTCACAAAAGCAAAAGCAAAAGTTGAATGCACAGAACCAAAGTGAAAAAAAACAAAAACATTTTTCTCCTTCCCATCAGTGAGCAATGTCAAGCTGCTTCCTGGGAAGTAGGGCTTCAGCATGTGTAGTGGTTGTTCTGGAGGGCAAATACTGTAAATAATGGATGTCCTCCTTTCCTTCTCCCTCTCTTGGCTTTCACATATGAGCTGATGTCATATGCTGTGGAATATCCCTTTGGTTAATTTGGGTCAGCTGGCCTGGTCGTGTGCCCTCCCAGGATCTTGCCCACCACTGAGCTACTGATGAGAGAATGCTGACAGACAGCACTGATGCTGTGCCTGCTCAGCAGCGCTCAGAACACTGGTGTGTTATCAACACTGTCCAGCTACCAGTGCAAAGCACAGCACTGTGAGGGTTGCTATGGGAAAAGAGGCTCCACCTCAGCCAGACCCACAACAGAGAGCCAGGCAGATCCCATAAAAATCAGTAAGGATTTTATTTAATGCTAGGTTCTCTGTGTTAGTGTACCAACCCATGTCAGGAATGTGCTCTTGGAATGAACCTTATGATATTCCCGTTCACCAAACCTACCTGGGTCCTCTTCTATCCAGGAGTCCTGTCTGGAACTAGTCCTAAGGAAGGACAACTGAGAAATGCAATGTGAATGCCAGGTACTCAGTCCCTGCTGCTTCTTCTCATAGGTCTGCTCTAGTTCTATCACTCTACTTGCTTCCCTTGATGTAGCCAGAAGATTACAGAACTCTTTGTGGAAGGTGAAAGCAGCTGCCACGAGACCAGTAGCACATGCAGAAGAAGAACACAGGGAAGCTTCTCACCGTGGGCCCAAGTTAGCAGTCAGAAAAAGCAGGCAATTAACAAGGAAAGTTAAAAGGCATATAAAAAGAATTTATTACTGATGGGATGGAGAAGGAATATTTTAACTAAATCAGAAACAAATGAAATCCTTCAAATGGCACAGATCCAGAACTTGACCAGGATTGCAAAATTGTCAATCACTATGCAGGAAAAACAGAAGTATTCATCATTAGCATGATGTATTCATTTCTTAAAGTGATTAATTAAGTACTTTCTATTCTATTAGTAACTGGGAAGGATGTGAAACAAAAACCATTAAGCATTTTAGAATCTACTGTGCTCAATAACTTGCACCCAGTAGTATTAAAGAATTGGTTTAGGAGCTCTCTGAATATTAATGTTGATTTTGAACAAATCTTGATTTCTGGGGAAAATGTTCCACATGATTAGTAAAGAGTGCTGCTGTTTAAAAAAGAGTGAAATGAGATGATATGAGGAGCTAAAGGCTACTCAGTCCAATACTAACTTCTCTTAAAACAATGTAAGTTCTCAAATGGGACACAATCAGTAAAAAAGTTTTATTTTAGTATAAATAATGCCTGTTACTGTGGGGTTATGGAAAACAAATCTTTTCAAGAAAATGTGGTAACATTTTTTCATAAAATCTGCTAATTCTGGGTGATAAAGTGCTGACATAATATACTTAGAATTCTGTGATTAATTCCACCACATTTATGTTACATTACAAATTTTTCAAATATCACTCTATAGACTCAGTACAGATCAGTGTAAGAAAATAACAAAATAGGTTAAAAATCTCCTAATGCATAAAGCACAGTTAGGAATTGCAAGTGGGATCCAATATGAAATTAAGACATTTTTAACTGCATAGAATTTTAGGAATCATCTGGAATTAATCTTATGTGATACTTTGTGTTCTCTAGGAGTCTAGGATGATTATGAAGAAGGTGCTCAGAGAAACTTAAGGGTAGGGATGTCTGAAAATCTGTGGATGCATTACCCCTCCCTGAGTCTGGCTGAAATAAAGGCTGTTTCCATCAGCTGCTACTCCTGAAAACTCTGTGCCTGTCTAGCACTCTCTTTATGAATCCACTTCAATTCTTGCCCCAAAAGAATTTCATATTCTTACTGCAAATTATATGAAACAGTGTATCTTGTTGCCATTTTCCTCTTTCTAATTGCTTTGCCTCTCCCTTTGTTTGCGTGTTTTATAAGACATACATTCACTTTAGCCTTCATTGCAGTTTGTAAATTTGACATCCATTTTTTCATGGTCAACAGCCCCAGTGACTTCCATCTTTTTTCATAAGAGCACTTTTTAATGCTCTTGATCATTCCCATTGTCCTTCACTGAACCCTCTCTAAATCAGCATTATTGTTTATAAGATGGAGTCACTGGAACTGCACACAGTATTTCAGATCAGACTATAGCATTGGCAGTTTAATCCTTTCTCTATTAGTTCTCATTCTTTATGCATCTTAATATGTTTGCTTATCTTGTACAGCTGCACATTAAGCAGAAGTCTTTTCTGAAGTAATTTACAAGGATAACTAGCTCCCTTTCTAAAGTTGGTACGCTAATTTAGAGCTCTGTGAGGTGTTGAGTAATTCATATTTTTTCCACCTGGTATACCTTACTTTGCTTTTGTTGATAATTCATTTGTCAGAGTGAGTAGGTCACACAGTTCTGTTTGTTTCAGAACTTGCACACAAACATCTCTGAACTTACGCTGAACTATTTTTTATCCCTTGCAAATTTTGCTGCCTCACAGCAATTCCCACTTCCTAGATGATTAATAAATAAGTGGATGAGCAGGAACCTTGGGGCCCACTGCTGTTATCCTTTGACATGATGAAATTGACCATTTAATCCTGCCCTTCACCTCCTTTTCCTCTGCCACTTCTTGATCCATCACTACTTAGCTTCCTTCATAGCTTCTTGCAAAGAATTTTGTCAGTGGCCCAGAGAGGTTAGAATAAATTATGCCAGCTGCTCTTCTTTATTAACATATTCAAGGAGTTCTAGGAGATTAGCACAATAATATTTCCCTCTGCAGGAGCTGGTCTGATGGGTCCCTATTTGGTCATGGTCTCCTGTGTGTTTTGCTACTTTGTTTTAAATTATTATTTCAACTAATTCATAATGTTCATCCATAAGGCTTCATCCATAAGGCTTCCTGGTCTATCATTCCTCAAAATACCCAAAACCTCTTTGAATATCTAAGTATTTAAAGACTCACATATTTAAAGACCATTTCCATATTCATTCTGGTGTTCTTCCATCTATTTATCCACTACCTGCCAGTAGTACTGTATCTTTAATGGTGGATTTTCCAAGTAATGGTTTGATGGTAAAACTAAAACTCATAAGGCAAGCTGTAAGCACCTAAGAATGTGGCTTCTGGGTAGAAAAGCAGAGTAAAAGCAGCTTGTAACAGGAAGTGCTATTGCCAATGAATTTATTATTTCTTACTCATCTTATTACTGTGAGTACTTTGGTACCTGGGCCCAAACTTCAGAGAGAACAAAGAGGCTGAGACGGGGACTCATATAGTAAATGAAGTTTGAAACAAAAGGCACTTAAACAGCTGAAATACAAAATACTTAGCAGAGCATTAAGGAAGCTTAGCCCACCTTCTATAGTCAGATGAACAGGTGACTTAACTGTGTTTAACAAATACGTAAAAGGAGAAATAACATTTCTGATCTTTAGAAATGGAGCACAAAATGGCATACAAAGGTGCTGATTATTACTGGCAGCAAAAGGGATATAAAGAAGAATTAGTGCATGCTTTTTGAACCACAAGACTTATCAGGCTGTGAAATACTTTGCCTGTTGGTGGCATTTCACTCACTTGTAGTATTAAAGCCAAGAGCAAATGTCCTGGTAAAAGATATGTTGAGAAAGAAGTTAAAGGTTATATGGAAGTTACCAAGAAAAATTGTTTGCATGTAAACCTATTTATTACCACAAATATTATTAGTTACTCCTTATTGTATATGGCACAGCTGATTGTTTCTGTCAGTGAGCTACATTCACACTAGCTTGCTTTTTCTTAGCAGCTCAGCAACTCCTTTTGATTCCTTTAAAGCTCAGCAAATCAGCAAATGGAACCTGTCTATGAGGCTTAACTTGATCTATGTCAAGGCATCAGTACTTGGAGGAAGCTCCTGGGTATGCAGCTCGAAAAAGAGAGGCTTTCAAGTGCTGAGAGGAGAGTGGGACCAAGCACACTGCTCTGAAGGTGTGGTCCTCACCAAACCTAAGTGGAGAGGATCATGAGTGGCTTTGGGTGTGGCTGGGTGTATCCACTGCCTTTGTCTATTCTACTTGACTGTGGATATCCCCCTGCCATCCCCTCTGAAGGAGGAATACATCACAAAGAGGAGGAAAGAGCTGCTGAGCTCAGCACAGCGTGTCCCTCCCCTAATGTGTAATACCACTATTAAGGTGTGCCTCCCCAGCCAGGAGTACCTGAATCAGACACTCACAGTGGTCTCCAAGGACTCTCAGGTTGACTCAGCTGAGACTGTCCAGTACACTTAAATCCCCACACCTTCAAGTGTTATGTGGATCTAAAATCTGAGAATTTTTCAGAAATTAAAATAGGGGTCAAAAACTGGGTTCTGAATTATGAGGCAGCATTTGGAAAAGTGATGGTCAGCCTCAACAGCAGCCCAGGTATCAGGAAAGGCATATCAGATTCTGAAAATTTCCTGATCTTTAAAGGAAAGTTGTCTGAACTCAGCCCCCAGCTTGTCATTTTCACAAATGTTCTAATAAAGAAGTTGATTGGCATGAAACAGACAAACTGTATATTCCTACCTTTGCTATTGTACCAAGGAACTGAAACATGGATTGTGGTTACGAGCTATGCAGGGCTACTTGGGTAATTGACACAAACTATTAACCTGAGAGCTACAGATTAATAAGAATTTTCAGTTTATAAATGGATTTTGGGTTTAGATTTACAGAGTAATATCTGAATTATTTATCCAGATCTCAGCTGCGTGATTCAAAATTCTCTGTAGAATTAATGATGACTAATTTTAATTTTTGTTTGCACCTGCCATTTGTTTCTAAAACCATAAGGAAAAGAAAAATATGTCTCAATAAATAATGATATCCCGAGGCCAGCCCGCTTATGTTTGGTTTTTCACTTTTTATTGATTTAGGATATACTTAAAATACAGATTTGTTAGTTTCTACCCTGTCCATAAATGGGTAAAATTCTGCAGCACATTTTAACCACAATTCAAGTACATGTGTTGATGACATATTGTTAGAGTGGCTAACTGGCAAGGTAGGACTAGGCTTAGTTTGTTCTCCCCTCCACTGCCTTAAGCATTTGCTTAACTCCACAATCTTCCTGTTTCAACTGAAGACAATCTCTTTTTTTATAAGAATATTTTTTTTCAGAAAAGGTCTCAAAGTCCATTCTCAGTGAGGGTCTAAGCATCACAAGCTGGCAATCCAAGATGATGGTAGTCATAGTATGTCAGTCTGGGTAGATGCCAGGCAGTACTCCACAGTTATGCTCCTTTCTTTGTCCTGGTCTGCCTCCAATGCAAATAGACATAATGAGAAGAGAAAAAGAGGAAACTGGTTCTTGTTGTCCATCAGAAATGCAAGGGAGACTGATATTTTCAGTCTTTCATGGGGGTGCAGTGTACTCAGATGGTATTTTGGCACAGCCCTTAAGTTGTCAGCTTTAGTATTGCAAATTATCATGAAAAGCACCAGGACTCTGAAGCTGATCCTTGACCTAGTATTTCCAATGAAATAGAATACTAGCATAAACCCCAGATTTTCAGCTAGGTAGTGACTCTAAGTCCCTTTCTGCACGTGGAGAGTAGGCTAACTTCCCCACTGCTTTAGGCAAGTTAGACCAATATCCTTATTTGGATTAAGATTTCCATTGAGAATCATAGAAATAAAGTGTCTTAATACCTGCATTGCAGCTACACTTTGAAATTACTTGGCTTTCCAGTTCACTCTCAGGTCCTGGGCCACTGATCATCATCAAACTCTGCTTCTGTGTGTTATTTTGCCCTTGCATTACTCCTTGGGACTAAATCAAAAAGTTTCCTTCCAGATCAAATTTGGGTGAAAAGTAAGAGAGTTTCTTTCAAATGGCAGTTCATTGCAGGCTATGTAGACAAGTATTGGGTTTGCCTTATAGCTTTTTACAAAATCTTGCAAATGTATCCATGCAGACTATCCAAGGCAATAAACCTAATGCCTGAGAACAGAAACATTGGGGGCATACCAGAAACCTCACTCTAGTGAGCTGTGACAGTTCTGAGGTTTAGAATATTTTAAGTGAAAAACAGAGATTAAAAAAAAAAAATACATGCAATAAGGCCACCAGTTGCAACTAAGAGGGTACAAGGGATCATTGGCTAATCATGTCCCTGTTCTAGAGGGAGCTAAATCAGAGCAATGTGAAATGTACAGTCTGTCATTTAGCCTGTGGCTGAGGGACCACTGGCCAAGATGACTTTACCAAGGTAGGTGCAGCTTTTTAGATGGTGCAACTTTTCCTTGGATCATTATCTTTGAAAAAGGACCATCGCGCTTTCCAAACTCACAGAAATGTGAGAATGGAAACCCTGTGAAGTACTCTTGTACAAGCAAGTAAGTTCACTAGTCAAATGTGGAGTGAAATATGGAAGATTTGTCCCTTCAGAGACAATCATCTCCAATTTACCCACTGAACTTTTGGAGCCTGGATGAATTGTTAGAGTGCAGAAGGCCCTTGGGTCAGGTTGGGAGTTTCCTAGCACAGTGTGGTATTTGTGCTGGCACAGATGCTTCTGTGGCACTGCTGCAGCCTGGGATGCTGCTCAGGAGCACGTGCCCAAAGAGGAATGGCACACAGTTAGGGACAAGGTGTGGCAGCAGGGCAGGAGGGTGTCACAGAAGTGCTCTTCTGAACCCTGGGGGTCATGGTTGCCTGAGCTGGGCATGGAGTGAGAGCTAAGGGCAGCCAGGCTGGGGTGTCAGAGGAGTTCTGCAAATGCTAGTGGCAAGGGTGTCACTCCTTTCCATGAAAATGCTTGCTGCCTAAATCTCAACCCATGAAGTAAAGGGTGCTGTTATAGATGAGTTTCTCAGTGGAAACTAAATTAAACTACTCTGGAGATCGTAGGAGTGAAGGATTTCATTTCCTGGAAAAAACTGATTTAAAAATGCTTATCCTACTCTCTGTCTATCTATCATAGATAATTCCAGGTGCCTATCACTGTCACTACCAGTCCTGTATTGGAAATCTCTTTTATATCAACTCATCTCACATGATATTATCAAAGGGTTCAACAAAAGCAGATCCTAGAAGCAAAAAACCAAAAAAACAAAAAAAAAAAAAAAAAAAAAAAAACCAACAACAAAAAAAACCCCACAACCTCTTTCAGCTCTGCAATTACCTCTGATTTTAGCCAGATTAAAATTATAGAGAAGAGTTGAATTTTAATTATCTTGAAATTCTGGCATAAAGGCCTAATTATGATGTTTTTGTTTTGAATGCATTTCACAAGCAGGTGATATAAATAAATTCCTGAACAGAGGGCTCTGTAGAGAAGTAGACAACGGGAGCTTTGGCACTCCAAGTGTACTGATCGAGTGACGCTTCACAGATGGATCATTTGTATTTTACTGTGATCTCATTGGACACTTTTGGAATACATATAATATTAAAATATATTCCCTTAAGCAGTAAGAAAAAGACAATTCATAAGGGATATACAAAGAAAAACTTTCTTTCTAATCAAAATTCAGTAATTAAAAACATTTCTAGTAAGATATACTATTAGGTGTTTTGATAGCTGCTACTGTCTTAATGTAGAAGCCAGATGAATATACACTTTGGTGAAAAAGAAATTTTTCTTGTTTTTCCTTACATATTTCCATTTAGACAGCACTCCTGTAATATGAGAAATTCTGCAAACTAGAATTTCATATATTGCAAGGAAAAGGATAATAGAAAGGTTATGTGTCAAAGACAAACAAAGAAGCAAGGGAAAAAAGAGAAAGGTGGACTAATGAAGAAATTAGGAAGCAAAGGGGACACTAATAAAAGGGCACAGATATGGCAAAGAGAAAGTCTGAAGAAAATGAGACAAAAAGTCATATCTCTAATGTCACATATTTTCAATGTCACAAATTTTAATACATTGAAATGACATTAAAATGCTTTGATTATTTTTTCTATTCCTAAAAATATTGGAAATGGGAGAGACATGGAGAAAATGAAAGCGCTTGTATTTCCTTTTATTCACTCTTTAAAGAAAATGAAATCTCAAACACTGGCATACTGTAGCCAGCCTCCTGGCATTTCAATACCTTGTTCAAGATGCAAGAACGTTGTGGTTCATCCAGAGAATTATCTCAGGAGTCTCCACCTGCCTGGGATTAGACCCAGGCAAAGGCCTGCAATATGTTTGCTCACCTTTTGGCACTAGGAAACACAGAGAACTGAAATAGAACTTCTCTGAGCAAGTGTTTTCATTTCATATCACCCTCTGCAAAAACATATTTTGCATGACATCGGCAAATCTGCCAGCATCCCAGTTGCTTTCCAGTTCTTTCTAGAAAGAGTCTTCTCTGAAGTGCAGCACTAAATGCCATAAGGATCAGTTTGGCTTTTGTCTGCGCCAAAAAGCTGCACCACCGCACTGGTGGCAGGGTGCAGTTTAGAAGGAAATGGGTCAAGCTTTGGTCACCTGTTCACTGAGAAAAACCCCAACAGAAACCAGCAGGACATTTAAAAAGTCACCTCCTGTTCTTTTGTATCTAGAGGAGAATACAACTGTCCTAGCAGCAACAGCAGGCATTTCTTACATGCAAAGTCAACCAGTTGGGTTTAAATGTTTTTTTTTTTTTTTTGCAAAGTGCATCATTAACAGGCACTAAGATCCTTCCCTCTGGGGTGCTGTGAGCAGCAGCCTCTCTCCAGAGCAGCAGGACAGCCAGTTGGGGCAAGGTGGCACTGCAGACGAAGAGCAAAGCCTGCACACCTGGTTCCGCAGCAGGCACCACCAGCCCTTACAGCATGTTCCTGCCAGCTGAGTTGAAGCTGGACCTTTGAGCTGGACTACAGGACCTTTCCTGAATTACCTGGCATCCAAACTAGGGGTGCTGTTAATTCTTTTGGCAACCCTCTGTACCTGTTCTACATCTTTTGCCTCAGCCCTCAGCACAGTGGCCTCTGAGGATGGCTGTGGCTGTTCAGCCCCACACTATTTAATTAGCAAGGCTCATTTATCTGACTTGCTGTAACCAAAACGGGTGAGGGAGAATACCATAAGAAGGGGATGCAAGGGGAATTTTTTTTCTGGTGGAAGAGTTATAATGGACAAGCTGGGATCACTAAAAGCTTTCCCCTAAAAGATATTTAACAACGTACAGCTCTGCTGACACCTTACAGAGATATCAGGTACAGACTGAAGAGCAGCAAACAGAATAAATGGGAAGAATGAACTGTTCTGCATTCTCTGAACCTGAATTAGAGAGGCTGAAGTACGTAGCCGGCTGATGGACAAGCTATGCCAAAGAGCACTTAGATCCCTATAAACTGCCTGAAACACTTACATGAAATTGAGCTATTGTACAGTAATTTGAAGGCTAGAGTGCAGGAAGAAGACTTAACATTTCTTTTTAAAATTTAAACATTTGGACTAAGAATATTTTTTGGACCGTGTAAGACCTTTTGAGAGGTGCAACCTACAAGTATTAGAAACTCGGGATTTTGTATTTGTTTAAAAGATTAGTGCTTCTGGGTAGGAAAAGGAACTAGAGAAGCCCCAAGGTATAGTAATTCTTTCAATTTTCCCCCCTCTGCTTCTGAAACAGCAAATTGATTATCGTGTATTTACTTTTTCAAAAGGCAGAGAGCAAGATGCAGCACACGGAGTGAAAAAAATGAAACTAGCACTAAAGCCTAAGGTTAGCCTAAGGTTATCCTAGAACTCTGACTGGCCATAGTGCTGTGTGTTTTGATGAGGAAAATGCACACTGGTCAGCACTGGCAGATTGGAGAGTGAGTGTGTATATATTGGAGCCCACTTGACCTAAAATTTACAATGGAATCAAATACCGCAATTAGAAATTCTACCCCACCCTCATTACTATTAATTTGCCCCTATCTATGGCACTCCAGTGCAGACTATCATAATTTAGTATTGCAATATACTTATGCATCAGAGGGATAATCCCATTCCAATTTTTGTATTGGGTGTGTAGGCAAATATATCCTAATATAGAAGACATGGACGTACAAAACTGTGGCACTCTTAGCTCTATCCCAACCCCTCATGAATGAGGATGTCTTATTTTCTTCACACCCACCACACACAAGAAAAATACCAAAAGGAAATCTGAAAATCTTCTGTCTTCATAAATTTTGTACACAGTATTCCAATTCATTGATGCATGGCCATAGTTTGACCATGATCTCTCACCAAAACAGAAACAGCATTTAAAAATTGCTCAAAGCAATAAAAAAGCATCAAAACGGAACTGTTCAAGAGAGACAAAGTACATCAAAAGTACCTTCTGCCTCCACAGAATCCATTTTTCACCCTGGTTTACAACCACTTAGCTAGTCACCTGCCAATAGCCTTAGGAGAATTTAAGATAAATGTTCTTTTTTTTTTCCAGAAAATCCATAGACTCAACAGTTTTTGATGTAGTAGTTTTGTCACAAAACCTTTCCATTTGCTGTAATCAATACAAGATCTAGCTTTCCCATATGATGTCCATGAATGGCACTTGTGTAGGCAATAAAGTCCAGCAACCAGGTTACTATTTTGTTTTTGCAAATATGTGCTTGTTTCCCCTTTGGGAGTTTGGGAAAGACAATGAAATACATCTGGCACTGTTTTGGCTTCTCTTTAACCAAGGAGCATCTCCTTTCATGACTCAGTGGGACTTGAAAAGAGGAGATTTAACCCTACAGTCGTGTCCCTGCTAGTCCAGGATCAGAAAAAAATATATTGTGAAACAGTTTCAGACTCTAGCTTGCAAACACACTTCTGTTAAGTGAAAGAAGATAGAGATACAGTTCAAATAGGAACGAGAAGCAATCATAGTAATCAAGCCTACTTCAGGCATTATCTCAAATAACACTGCAAGACTGGTAATACTGTGTGAGAGTTAGCACAGACCATTTCCCAGTATGCTGGAATGAGTCATATAAAAATCACAGTTATAAAAAGCATTGACTTTTGAGCCCACATATATTCTTCTGACATTTGTTTTATAACAGCAGATATAAAATAGGAATGTTTGCTATCATCATTTTCGATTTTGCAGCTTCTTTGTGTGCATTTTGAAAGGTAGTGGACACTTAGATTATGATAAAGCAGTTTTTAGACCAGTTCCAAGATCACGTATAGCCAGACTATAACCCCTACACATGCCCTTGATGAGCCATCACTCACTCCCAACAAAGGGAATATTCACACAAATGTTAACTTTTCACCAAAATCTGTAAGCTTCAAATTACTGCTCTATTTGCTTCACTGATGTAAAAGACTGTAGACTTTTTGTCCCCTTTTCCCTTTATATTTATAGCAAATTAATCAGAGTGCATCAGGTGAAAATATTCAGGATAACAGAATGCAGATCAGTTTGGTTTTACAGGTTCCCTTTGGCTTTGCTAATTCACTCCAGAGCTGATCTGTGGCTGTCAAGGTTGGAGTGCCACAGTGAAAACTTTTTAATGACCTGAGGCATATTGCCAAATAGTTCCTTTTTGATTCTCATCCAACACGAAAAAATAGTATTAAATTTACCAACTCTTGTATCATGCTGCTGACATATCTAGAGGGTGATTAATTGTGCCACCAGAGTCTATGTAGAATTCTATTTTTGACAAAATGAGCTTTTAAAATCTATTTAATAACTATAATTATGAGTGAGGACAGAGACCCATAACTGTAAATGGGTTCTCCGTGTTTCTTATTTAAGTACCTGCCAACAACTGAAAGATGGAAAGCCAAAGAGCATTTTGTACCAGCAAGCAGAATGCAGCAACTTTTCAGGATAAATTCTATCTTCTGTGAGCAGTTTTGTCTAGTAAGAACCAATGAATCTATTAATCTGTTCTGCAAGACAATGGATAGCAATGACCTGTCAGCTTTATGAGATCCATCAACATCTTATTGTATCTTTCTGAAGAAGGTCTATATGCCTTCTGCAGACTCTATATGACAGAGTAGCACCATTAACACTGTCATTGCTGTTGCTACTGAGCTTCCTTTCTCTGGCTTTCTAACACAGTTGTTTCATTAAGTCACATCACATTGGGTTAACATTTAGCAGATTCTTCTTCTCTCAGTGAGAGATTTTGAATTCGGGATTTTTTTATGGTTTGATTTTTTTGTTTTGGCTTGGATTTGTTGTTGTTGTTTTTAAAGCTATATTTGAAACAAAACCAGAAAAATAATTCTGAATTTGAATTTACATAGTTACAAAAAAGAACAATATAGAGATGTTTGTATTCCTAGCTTTACAGGGAACAGCATATAAACCAACAGTGGCAGAGCTATTGGTATCTTGACACTGATACATTCATTGTGTTGCATTTATATTGATTTAAAGAATGAGAAAAGAGAGGTATAAATTTATTGGGACATTTTGGATGAAATTTTGCATTCATTTATTAAGTGAAATTTTATAGAGTACTAAACCATTGACCCTATCACTTGGACTTACAGATTTACAGGTTGAATTTAAGCCTACTGAAGTCAATAAGGGCCTTTTCAACAGTAGACTTCAAATCAGGGACTTGTTGCCTGAATCTTCACTCACATTTAGCTATTTTATAGAAATATTGCATCAGTGTAAAGCTATGAAGGAAGCAAATGTATTCCCAGTTTTCAGGGGGGAAAAAAAAGGCACATTTAGGAATTTCAAGTGTATATAGCTGTGTGTATTTATGTTCCAGACTTCGCTTTGCTTCTAACAGAAAGAGTTCAGAAAGCAAGTAATGAAGGGAGGGTTAAAGGGCTATAGGAGGAGTAATAAAGAAGCTGGCTAATTGCCCACAAGATTTTAACATGGGAAAATGCAAGCTAATATACCTAAGGAGAAAAAAATGATCTGCAGCACAGTTGTTTAGGTAGAAGGGAAAACTTGGATGGTTTTAGAGTTGAAAAAGGTCTGAGTGACTAGGAGAACCAAAGCAGTTCATCTTAAACAGCAAGTTCTCCCACAAAAATGATAAGATATAGATTTGAAGTTGTTCAATCTTTGAGCACTCGTGATCACAGATACAGAGGTGCTATGTAATGTATAAATACTCCACACATATTGGATTAAAGTAATCTCTATGTTTTTCTTCACATTATTAGTGAATATATTAGTGAATGTAGTGCATGCTATTTTTAAATCATAAGACCATCCAAACTGTAGTAATATAACTTTTAAGTACAGACTTAACCCGTAGACACAAGTCAAGTAGACAAATCTATAGTATATGTCAGCAAAAAGGCAAATATATCTGTACATTTTGTGAATTTTTTAAACTCTAAAATATATTTATTTATAAGTACTGCATTGTAAAAAATTGTCACTAAGTTACTCCCATTTGACAGACAAGTAACAAGATACCAGCAACACGGATGGACTGACTTGTGAAGAAAGAACTATGTAGGTGTGGTCATGGTATTTTGCTCCTTATCTAATAGGATTTGAAAGTTGGTGTACTGGTGTGGTTTAAAGACATAGGTTTAAGGGGAATTAAAACAGAAAATTTCTTGTTGTCACTTCTCCAAGAAGGTAAAAAGACTTTTTTTTGTATACTGAGATAAAGAAGTAAAGTGTAGAAATGATGTGCTCATATTCCACCAATGTCTGAAGAACATTGGTATAATAAAAGCACAGAAGATTTATTTTAGGTGGTAGACTCCACAGTTGTGCATGTTCACAAGATAATTCAGGCAAATGTTTCATCTCAGTATTAGGCAATAATCTTGACAATGACTCTACACAAGGAATTATAAAAAAACTTGACAATTTACCTTTAAAACTAAGCTTAAAGTGAGACTGTGTGATGTAAGGACAAGGAAAACATGACAAACACCACTTTTCAAATTGCAGATCTTAGTCAAGAGTATGGGACCACTGAGTAACTGATGTTTCCTACCTTCATGTCAGATTTGTTCCATCTATACTGACAAAAAGGCTTTAAAAATGGCAATGAGTACCAGCCACAGGAAAGGAATTTTGGTATGGGTTTGATGCACATGTTTCCCTATACTGAGACACCAAGTTATGTCAAGTCTGAGTGTAAACATCCAGGATTTCTGGGTCTTCAGAGGGGTTGAAGTAAGTCAAGTCATATTGCCAATAGGAGTGTGCTGTGGAGCTGAAAGCTCCCACAGAGATGCATTCCAGCTGGCTTCTCTACAGAATCTGCAGGCACTTGGGGTAACTGGGTTCAACTGAATGTCCAGGGTAGGAGTGGAAAATTAAAGAGCTCAGGACAAAGTGTATCTGCTGCCCCGGTGTGGCGTCCTCCACTCTCCTTATCCTGCCCTTTACTGTTATCCATTGTTGCATATTTTCTTAGATTAAATGTGCAACTGAAATCATAACTTTGTGTCCTGTTGACCTCTGGCAAAGACTTACTTGCACAGCACTCAGTATAATAGGAGTTCACCTGATTGGGTCCCACAGGCTTTACTTTCATACAAATAATTATTGGTGCCATTAGGATAAATGAACTTTAGACATCTGAGAAAATTATTTCCAAAGAAAGAAAGAAAAATAGAAAGCAAGCACTATGATATTCAGCTTATTTGACTAGGATATGCAAGGTAAAGAAAATTGAAATGTTATTGAGGGTGAGAAAAAGAAAAAACGAAGAGTAAAATACAAAAAATCACTTTCAAAGAGGGAGAGGTATGAGAGAAGTTTAAAATTTAGTGGTCACAGAAGAGGGAACACCACAATGTGTCACATTAATAAGCATTGTAAGTAGGAATGTTGATTAACTCAGGAATGACTTATTATAATATAAATGACAGGCCCTAATGGAACTGAAGTGACAAGGTATGAAATGTGTTTTAGAGAAAGCAAAATGAAAGCTAAATTCCCATGGGACAAGTAAACCTTTAGAAAAATTTGTATAGGTTTGTTAAAAACTGGGTTTGGAAGTTTGCAGCTTCCAAGAGGAGACAAGGAAATGAGATAGAATCTGGGCACAAAAAAAGATGATTGGTATGTTACAAAGGAGTCTTGAAAAAAAAAATTACAAAAAAGGTGCTATTAAAACAAAAGGAAAAATAACATGGAAAAATTCATGTATAAATTGAAGAGAGAATAAAAAATATTTCTTTCTGTACATAACCCCACACCTAGGTCAAATGGCAGTACACTGGTAATAATTGCCCCTCCATAAACCTATATTACACCAGCATGCTTTCAAAAGACTCATCCTCAAGACTAAGGAAATGCACACCTCTTCCTACCACCAATAAAAAAGAAAATAAGCAATTTTATCCAATGTGCTTGAATATATATAATTTGATAGATGTTTACAAAAATGTTGCTACAAATACTCTCTGTGACATAGAAGTCTTCACATACAAAAATAATTGTGACTGAAAAATACATTCTAATAAGAAATATCTGCCTGTGTTAAGGAAATAAAAGGAGTTTATGTGGAAACTAGTGCTTGCCTGTTTCTGTAAAATTACTGGTTTCAATTAAATTACAAAATACCCAGAAGGTTTTAATTCCTTAACATTTAAATTTCTGCAAATATAAATTGACCAGATCACAACTGCATTGATACCTTCAGAAAAGACATCAAGAAACCTTACCAAAACCAGTGCATTTGCATGCTTACCACAAAACAAGTCAAGGCAGGGAATATATACTGCATTACAAGATAGGCTATGCCTCACGAAATGAGCACAAATGAAGTGGGACAGGCAGAAGAAAATGATGAAATGGTGGAACTGAGGAGATGTATTCAGACAGAAGAGTGACTGCAAATGAAGCTGCAAACCTAGGGCTCAGCAGTGTGAAATGAATGTGTAGGTTAAATTATTTTGTTGGCAGTACCCTGAAAACTAAGAGCAGACATTTTGAATCTGGCATATTCAAGACTTTTGTTATAAAAGCTGCATATCATTGAGGTGGACCATAAAGAAATGCACAGAGGGAAATAAAGAAGAAAATATGCTATTAATATCCACTAGGAAGGATTAATAACATAACAGAAACAATGAGAAAGTAATTTTATATTAGATATAGTATTATTATTTTTTTAGCCTCATGCTTTGGACTATGTATGCCAGAAATTTGAAATGCTTGTTTTACATACCATGTTATGTGAGCAGATTACAGAATGCCTGGACAGACATTTGTGACATATGGCTCACCACTTTTAGTCAGTGAAAATCTGAAGACATTTGTACTGATTCAATTTTGTAAGCATTTTTAGTAAAATTAGAGACTCTGTTAGAATACTCTGGTACATTCTGGTATGAATAAAATGCTGCCATCACTAACCTGGCAGTCAAGTGACATTTTTGAGAGCAAGCACACTATTTATACAGTCAGTGTAAACCACTCTGAGTGTGGCACTAAAACATGACATCCAAAAGATGATCAATTTAGTATATTATAAAGGTGTGTTACCTCTACTGCAGAACTTGTCCCAGCTCAGTAATTGGTTTTTTAAGAAGCATAATTAGGACAAAAGTGAAAAAAGTTTAAGAACAATGGAGATGATTCAGAAATCAGAGACAGAGCATGTCAGAGAGGAGATTGCAGCTCAAAAGAGAGAATGTGAAAATCCTGAGCTGTGACTAATGAGGGCAAACATAAAGGCAGCAAAAATAAATTTAAAACAAATTTTTGAAATTGCCAGTACCTGGCAATTCAGAGAAGTCCTTCAGCTGACAATAGAAACATCCATTAAGCCTGTAAGAAGTTCATTCAATGTGAAGGGTGTTGAGGGTAAAAAGTACTGAAAAATGTAAAATTAGAGGTAGCAAAAGTAGGATTAAAGAGATTTATATGACGGAAATTGTACAAACTAGATGAAAAATTATAGGAAAAAATTATCCAATGTCAGAAGAATTTTTAAATATTGCACACTATAAGTGCACAGAAGTTAAAGACATTTAGGCTGTGCTTGAGGGACCTAGAATTCACATCAAAAACCTCAATGAAGTATTCAAGTATTATGTTTGGAGGAAGAATTAATTTCAAAAATACGTGGCCATTCTCAAAGGATTTCAGTTGTTGTCATAAGCAAATGTTTGTTATCTAAACAGAAGGAAAAAAAAACCCCATGTCTTTTTGTTTTTTATTAGTGTCTCAGGGCAGGAGGAACTATTAATTAGTCCACAAAGCTGATATGATACTGGACATTAGAAGATGAGTGGTAAAAGGTTAATGAAGGTTTAATAAAGGCAAGTAGACACACAGGCCACTCATGAATGGTATCTCAGAGTGGAACTATTCTGTAGCTGATACCCAATGTTAATTAACATTTACAAGATAGATTTCGTTAGACCAAAATGAAGTTTTAAGAGACGAATTTTAAATCCTCACACAGACTTCTGCAATAGGACAAACTAGGATTGTAAGGAATAATCAGTTTAAGTGAGTAATTAAGGTGTTAAACTTGGAAGGGATGAGCTCTCATGAGGATTCAGCTCTCATTTTTTAGGGCCACACAGAACACTGGTGAATTTCCCACACATGCACCCACACACACACATACACCACTCTCCCTAAGCAAATTACCTTCATAAACTTCCAATATGTCCACATAGAATATAATTGTTGGGAAAATACCTATCCCTCTTCCTGTTCCCTAGGCTGACATTTTACTCAGAATCCATACCTTTACAGCTGAACTGATTTCCTCACTGAAGCCAATGGGTAATTTTCTATTTATTTGAACTGAAGAGAGACATTTATGTAGTCTGTGAAATCTGAAGAGAGACAAGATATATCTTCCCTATCAACATCTTTCTTGACTCACTTATACCTTACCTATTTGCCCTGAAGAATTCCACTCTCAGAAGTTCATTACTTTCTCTTTTTTATACCTTCAACATTCCTTCCTTCCTTAGAATTTTCTCTATCTGCTTGTGTCCCCTTTGACCTCCAAACCTTTAAACTCATCCTTCCTCCTGAAAGGGAGACAATCTTTTCTTCCTATTTTTGCTTGGTCCTACAAAGTCATCATAAATCCCAGTTTCACTCGCACTATACTCCCTTCCTGCTATTCAGCATTCCTGGCTTTATTTTAATCCTCCTGATGCCTCTGTGTGCCTGAAGTTCTGTGAAATCGACTCAACTCTTCCTGTGCCCTCCCAATCCATCACCGTCCCCCCACTTCTGTAACTTTATCTGCCAGGACTCTGAAGTTCTTCCTCTCTCCTCTTTAGAAAGTTTTTTTTCTCTCTTCATGGTTCCTGGTCCCACTGCTTCTCTCTCAGTGGGGCTTCCCTGCCTGTAACCTCCTGCTTGCAGCTGTCCTCCACATCAGATCATCTGAACAGGTGCATCAGCTGCCCCTCTGCTTTCTGCAGTTTCCTCAGTTTTCTGCAGTTTATAGCTGCCTCTCCTACTCACTGGGACTCCCAGGAGCTGACCTATCATGGGGAACTCAGAGCTGTTTCTGCATGCTGGCTTCCTTCTGCTCCCCAACAACTCCACGCTCTGCCTCCTAGGCCAGGCTGCTCCCATTCTACATTGTGGTGGGAAAACTATTCATCCTGGGGTGAAAATTAAGTATTCCACAGTAAAATACCGAACTTTAGAGGATAAGAGTGTGACTCAGATACGCAGATAGTAAAAAATACATGTTTTGCTAAACTATTTTTTCTCTGATACTTTATGTTTTGAAAGAACAGAAAAGTTGTTAATAATGCCTCATTGTCTTTAGAATGTTTGAATGTCTACATATCTTTGATTACAAGACAGAACATTTTTTTCTAATTTATAGTAGCACAGAGCAAAAGATTTGCTTCTGCCCTGTGCAGTTTTAAAAGTGACCCCAATTCACTGAATAATCAGTTAAATTAAAAGGTTGATTTATCCAAGTAACTTCACTATAATGTAAAATGTCTTTTTGAAAGACACTCCACTGAACCCAGCTATGGTGGGAGACCTCCAGCCCTGTTACAGCAATGATTTCTGTGTCTATCTCCTCCCAACTGCAGTACTCACGAAACTAAACTTCCCTCTCAAAACAGCTCAGATGGCTCACCTCCTTTAGTAACTTGCTCCCTGTTTTACCAGATGCCCAGGCATGATGGCATGCTTGTGGCAGATACTGGACACTTGCCAGACATATTTCTGTCTTCTGTTTTGCACAGACTTTGCACATCCTGGCATTTGTTAAGGATTTGTTTTATTAAATTCACTGTTCATAACTTTGTTCTCTAATAGTTTCTCCAGTGACAGCTTTTATCCTGCTTACTGTGAGAATACAGGGGACTTTGTCTGTCCTCTAAAGACTTGTAATACCTCAGCAGCCACGTGGCAAGCCTTACACCTTGTTCTGAGTTTTCTTCTGGTTCCTTCTTTCACTGAAACTTTGGGGAATTTTACTGGGAGTCTTATCATAATCAGTTTTCAGCATTTCCTTGGCAACTCTGTATTTGCCTGCTGCTTTCCCAGGTTTAGCTCCAAGATAAAATGTCTAGTTCTCAGCATCAAATTTCTCTGTCAATGTCAATAATTTCTTAAGTGAGGTTCCATTTAGCATTTCTAAAAGTATTCTGTCCATCTATACCTTGATTCCTTATGTGTTTTAATTTTATGAAAATGTAAATGTTAGTGCTTAAAAAAAATAATAGCAAGATGTATGTTCCCAAGTTGTAATGAATGTTTCTTGATTAATTATTCAAAATATAAACAGGGAAGTTACCCTTCTTCTTATTTATCATGTTCTGAAGTTACAGCTGCATTTCATTTCATCACACTTTAATCCTCCACAAGTTTTTAAAAATATTTGTGAAAATTACATGTTGTTCACAAGAAATGATGGAATTTTTGTTCCTGGAACAATCAAGAAATCTACTCCCTATTACTATATATTATTAGTCACTGTAATTTACTGTGCTGGATACCTAGACATATATGTATAAATGTGGTTCAGATCATGGTTGCTATCTGCATGACACTAAAATTGGAATGAATTTTAAGAAAATTAACTTTACTTGCCTGTGTACATGAAGAAAGGAAAATTTTCATTGCTGTCAGTGCTCTCACCATGAAACTTATTATGGGTAATAACATTATTGTAAAATAGGTCTTTAAAAATAAAGATGATGTAATATTTGTGTACACCACAGAATAAAACATGCTCTACATTAAATAGGCTATTTTTATTGATGGTGTCAAAGAAATATAAGTCTTTCTTGATGAAAAATCAGGCAGTGGTCAGCAGTACTTCCTGAAATTTAGCACGTCATACAAAAATCTGTGCTACTTTTTATAGGAATTTGAATGCATCAACTAGATCCCTTGACACAGTATATGTATAAATAACAACTATTAAGTTGCTTTTAATAAAATGCAGCCAGTGATCTATGTCAGCATTGTAAAATCTAGAAATATAGATGCAAACCTAAGACTGTTTCTAAGCCATACTATCAAGTCTTTTTCTCATCTGCATATGTCTACAAAGGACTGCTCCAAGCTTGATTTACACTTTTTTACTGTTTCTTGGCCTAGAACAGATCCTTAATGTTACTTAAACTCATTTTTGTATTTACTGAATCTAATTAACCTGGTAAACATGATCTGAAGAACTGTGACCATACACAAATGTTAGCACACACACCAATTACATTCTTGGAATGTAAAAGCTCCTGGCAGTTGAACAATGCTAGCTCAGGTTAGACTAGACATTCAGCAGAAAGTCAAAAATCTGGTCAATACTAATGTCTTTACCTGTATAATGACAATATATTCTGTTGATCACATACCAGGCTAAAACACAACTAGTTCTTTACTGGAGACAAAACCCATGGAAGAAAATCGTCTTAGGTACACAGGTTGTACAAAATGAAAATCCAGACATCTCACTGGTATGGTACAATTAAAGCGTATTTGCCTTTACAAAAACAATGTCTACTGTGTTCTAGTAGAAAAATGAATGTCAGCTAACAATCTAAAAGCAATAAACAATAAACTTAAATTATAGTAAAAGTCAATTAGTATGCCAATTACTCTATATTGCAAGGAACTTACATGATAAACCTTATTTTTCACTGTCATACAAGGTGTTGAGGAATGAACTTTGTCATTTAGAATTCACTAATAATTATAAAGGGGAGTTTGAGGGATTATGATGTGACTCCATAAAGTAGTAATGCAAAATAGCTACTCACCAAATGGTAAAAGCTTTTATACTTCAGCAGCTTTTAAAAGGATACACATGGTAATAGAAACTCACTTTGCAGAAGGACAAATAAATCTGGGGATGCATATGCTTTGTGTCAGTTTCATGTGGTTCCTAAACAAGATTTTTACTGAAAATGTTCTCAGTGCAAAAGACAATAACATGGAGAAAAACACATTCATCAAGTACGACACACAAAAACCAAGACCAATACTTTATTATTTTGGGAATGGTCTTTTGGGAAGTTATTAATCTGTTCAAAGCCACAGAGTTCACTATCCAAGACTGTAAAAGGTATTGTAAAGGCAAAGACTACATTAAGTAAATATCACAGGCATGATATTTGACCATACAATTCACTTGACAGCAGAAGATGGTCACGTTTTTAGTTTGAGTTTAATTTCAAAACAGAAGCATCTGACTTCTAAAAGAGCTGGACATCCAATATTCAACCTACGTGTTTGTTTCCATTTGTTTCTTCCAGCCCTTGGCTGGGATTTGGTAAGGCTTGAACATGGGTAAATTGCTATCTACTGCTTATTTTTGGCTGAATTCTTAATTTCACTTTTATTCTACAAAAAGCATAAGCAGCCTTTGTGGAAGGATCATGAAAACATCTAATTATTTATCTCCATGTAATGATAGTATGAATCAATATTACATACAAGCTATTTTCATTTACATGAGTAAGTGAAGGTCCCCAATAAGCAGTTTTACCAAACGAAACACAAGAAACCCAATTCTGGCTGAGAACATTTGGGCTGCGACATCTCTGTGCCTGGAATTGGTTTTACTCAAAGTAAACATCAGATCTGAGTCTCATCTTCCTTGAGTCCAGAATGTCATCTGACCTTTCTTCCTACTTTGAGTTTTGGTACAACTACATTTAGTTCAATCCTTCCATGAATTTATACCTTTCTTTTTCTCTAATAATTTTAATGTTTAAAACCTTATTTGTAGCAAATGACTCTTTGCTTTTCATCAGGGGAACTGATAAAGGAAAATACCAATAGAGTAGGGAAAATGAAAGCAGAAAGACAAAACTAAAAGCATTATCAGTGATGTAGAATTCTAGCTAACCAAAGAATGTCAGAAAAAAGTTATGAGCTCTAGAAGATTTCCAGCCTTAGAAGAATTGTTTAATGTCTGATGCTTTTGGAAAAGGGCACCCTTGGAAATAATTGTCACCTACTTCCATGATGCATTCTTGGCAATGGAGGATGCAATGATTATGTACATTTTTATGTTTTGTTTGAAGTATGTGAGTTTTTGAAACACATTTGTGAGAACTGGCTTTCAAAACATGCAAAGCGGCTGAGACACCTCAAATACAACCCACGCCCCCAGGATTTGCTTCTGTCACAACTGTGTCTGAGAGAGAACAGAAAACCAGTGTCATGCTTGTTATAACATCCCCTGGGTTCTGGTATGTTCAATATTTTATAAGGATGAATAGTGGGTGTAAAGTAGGCAAACAAGTTACCATGTAAGCTAATGGTCCCCTGTGTTTCTGTTGCGTGTAGTTACGTTGGGGGGAAAAAAGCCACCGCTTCTCACAGTTAATTCAGGATATTTTTAACTGTAAAGAAGGCATCCTTAAGAGACATTATGTGAATGCTTGTTGCAGTTTTCCCCTCCAAACCTTCCAGAAATGTTTGGGAAGAGTGAAACTACAAAACAAAAAGAAAAACCACCAACAAACCCCACTTAATAATTCATTATTCCATGAGAACAGGCTAGTACGGTAGCCCTCATATTTTGACGACAGCCCTTGTCCACTGCCAGCACAGGGGTGTTTTCTTCAGACATGCTAATATAAATTTAAATTTGCCTTTGAGATCAACTGATTGATGTGCTGTAAAGAACTTCAAAACCTGCCTCATAGTCACTATACACAAGGACTCAGGGAAGAATCTGGGGAGGGTATCTTCATGAAAAGATGCCTCAGAATGATTGATAGTACTTACTTTGGTAGTCAAATGTAACCTGGTGGTACTGCCAGTACATATTAATTATAGTCATAATTTGAGGTGGACTACATGTTTCAAGACCTGCACAGAAGGCTCTGTTAAGGAATGTGTTACTATATTGCCAGTGTTTAGTTGCATGAAGATAATAATTGCTGCCAAATGCTCTTGAATTCTTTTCCTGGTGTACATTTTCCAAAGCATTTTTAATGTGACGACTTATTTAGTTCTCTCTCTATTTGATGAAAGCATAAATTAAGATAAAATGCATCAAGGTTACTGATGCTTTCTGATAATAAACTAAAACTGTTGATTAAGCAAATGATGAGTTTAAGTCAACATTCTTTGTATTAAAATGCTTGATGTAGATTTATGAACTAACCTCACAAGAGTTTCACAAGTATAAGATAAATTTAAATTATGATAAAGAATATTTTACTTTAGCATAATTTAATATCTACAGTTTTAATATAGAAAGTCATTTAAGTAAGAAAGGACATAATTAAGCCCTATCAATACACTGAACTGTTTATTTTTCAGATTAAAACATCAGAAGTGTTCTTGGTCTTTCATCTTGGTTAGGCAGTGCATTTATTTTGGATTTCCATGGGTATTTAATATACATTATCTGTTTGAAAGAATTATTTTTTTTTTCTAAGAACAATCTAAGAAATAAGTTTTGCAATTTCTATGAAATTTACAGGTACAAAAAAATTCTCTTGTTCTTTGTTTCTAGAGACATGAAATAAGAGATTTTTATATATATATATATATATATATATATAAAATGAAGCAGTTATTTTATGCTTGTTTTGATGCCTCCTGTCTTCCTTCACCGATGTGTTTCTACACCTTTTTTTCCAGCTGCTCTTTGGACCAGGTGAGATACTTGTTTATGCTGCTCAATTAAAGATGTGCCTATGAGGCCAATTTTGGAAAGATTCATGTGATTTTTCTGGGACTCTTTTCAAGTGAATCCTCTTCCTTATGGATCACTTCCATTTCAGAGCAGAGAATGTTTGTGGACAGCCAGGAGTGCTGGCTGCCCTTGTGCCTCAGCTTGCCACTGCCTCTTCTGGTGACAAGGCCTTTCTAGATTACCCTTCATGTGGCTTGACACAAAAGGCCCATTCCTCTTTTCTGAACTCAGTTTGGATTCTGGTGATTTTGTGGCACCATGTGAATGAGAAATGTTGCCCTTGGGTTTCACTACAGCTTTTTCAGGATGCGCTTATCAAACAGCTCTTCTCAAGGCAGTATCCAGCTGGTCTAGATTCCTTTTAATTTCACTTTCTTTATGAGAAACATATTCAATTTAACACAATTTAAAAAGTACTTTTAAGTTATGGATTTCATGCAACTCCAAATTAGCAAACATCAACAATTAATATTATTCCTTTTCTTTCTGCAAACCTTCCTCCTCCTACTTTACATTCAGCCCATAGTGTACAGAGATTAGCTCATTACAGCCAAGAGAAAGAAAAAAGGAAAAAGAAAATGTTTGAATGTGTCCAAGAACTGTTCAATATTCTCAGCAGTCACCAAAATGACATTAAAAAGAATAGCATGCTTTCCATCATAACAAAATCTAAGGTTATCCAGTGTTGTTTGAAATAAAAATAATACAGAATTATTTTACTATTAAACTGAAAAGCTTGCAGCTGCCAGCAGTTCATTATTTTTGGAGTTATTGTGTTAAAATCCTGCAAATCTACTTGTAATGCTAAATAAAAATGATTCATGGATTAAAAATCAGTGAGGAGCTTTACAGCACACAGCAAATAAAATACAATAGGAACCTTGCGCTTCAGATACAGGATGAATATAATCTCCACAACAGACAAGATGGGCAAGATCTACACATGCTAAGAGAAATTAATCAAACTGTACTGCAATGCTTGGCCTGAAATCTGGAAATGCTTTGAGAAGTCAATAAAGGAAGCCTTATCCCCAGCAGGAGTAAATCCATCAGATATGTCCACTTACATCAGATCTGCCCAATGTTTGCAAAATTAATGGACTACACTATATTGCTTTCATTTTTATGCTGGTAAACTGGAAAGGTAATTAGTACACAGCTGCATCCCCAAAGTATTGACTAATAGAACTGGGTTTTTCCTGTAGCCATGTGTAAAAACATACAGAAAGCAGCTAAGAGCCAGTGAGATGGATTATCCACCAAGGCCAAATAAGTTTAAACTACTGCTTTCCCAGTTAGGGGGAAAAACCAACATATTGTTGAGTGAAACAACCCAGGAAACTAAAATGAAAGCAAACATGGGAGAGGGAAGAGGAAAGACCTGGTTTTCCTTTATACAAGAGCTCGTAGTTCTTAAAATTTTTTAAATAATGCAAAAATTTCTACTTTATAAATCAGAAAAGTAAAGGATTTGAAAAAAAATACAGCAAATGCTGCACTAAATAAGTAAATAGGTTTCAGGGATAGAAATAATTATGGACTTGCTATATAACACTGATGAGTTTTGGTTTTGGTTTAGTACAGTACAGCTCTTTTTACCTAATTTATTTTTTCTCAATGCACTGAAATGCACTAAACCAAGGAATTAATAAGGGAAGAATATTAATGTGAAAATAGTGAAAAACATTGTTAACTCCAACTTAGTTCAGAGGTGAGCAATTCCTATCAAAGCAGGAAATAGTAAGTCCTTATCTCATAATTAAAGTGATTGAGTGGGAAACATCAGGGGAATAGTCTAAGTACAGTTAGTTAACAAAAGCAAAGTAAAAAACAGGGCAGTTATTCACTGGATAAACCAGTACAGAAAGTAACCTGGCCCTTCGAGTCAAATTTTGACTCACTGACCAGCTGGATTTGGTATCTTTTCAGTGCTGAAAATCATACTTTTTGAAATGAAACGTGGAAAATCGACTGGTGTCTTCTTAATGAAATTGATATTGCGTAGAATCAGTGTTCTAACTTAAAATGAAAATACAAATGAGATTTTCAAAGGTGCCTAAGGGAATAAAGGTCTCCAACTCCTGTTAAATTTTATTAGAATTTAGGGCTCTAATTCCCTCATGCTTTGAGAATCTAAACTAAATATTTATTTCCTCTCTGCATCTCGCACCCTTTCTGCATTACTTACCCCATTCAGAGACACCGTTGCTCTCTGGAGCATACCATGATTGTGTGGTATGTCCTCAACCATTTCATCTGCTTATGCCAAGAAGAGTTAGCCAAATATGAAGGTGTGTGAACTGTTTGTTGTATAAGAAATGAAACTGAGTTGAAGAATCAGAACCTTAAAATACTGATCCTGTTATTTACAACTAATGTATATTCCATCTGATGTTGGACGTTTGCCTCTTTAAAATGATTCTGACAGCTCTTTGAATCTTTCCTGCACAACTACCATCTTCTACACTGTAAAGTTTGAAACGATCTGTTAAGGTTGGTAGAATCTACCCAATAAGCAGCACAAAAGGGCCATATTCACCTGTGATCTGTTCTCCATACAATGTTTTCCATTGAGTACTTTAGCATCTCTTTCCAGAGAACTGAGTTGCACTTAGACCAAATGGTCTATTATTTCCCCAAATGTACCTTCCTATTAAACTGATCAAAAATTTTTATCTTTTCCTCTTTCTTAGGCTTTTACTCCACTTCTCAGGATTTTTTGGCTCCAGTAATTTCCTGGGAATCACACTTAGCAAAACTATGGCTAATGAAAAACTATGTGCTCATATCATATGCACACCATGGATGCAAACTGAAAACTTCATCTAAGTGATTGAGGGAAAAGGAATTAATGCATTCTGCAACCTGCATAAGGACAGCAAAATGGATTGAATGTATTTGGCCCTCGATATTGGAGCACATGGTAATAATAATATCAAAATTTCTACAAGATTCTAGGTGCCTATTTTAAAAACAGTTTGAGGACATGTAGTCTTAAAATACCACTGGAACATCGTTACTTACCTTCTGTACACTTCTTTTGCAAATAAAAATTCCTTTCCTGTGTATTGCTATTCAAATATGCAGCTGTCATTGCTACAAAAAGCAGTAATGCATGCTATTAGTAAAACCTTAAATTAGTGGAATTACTCTTTTCCCATGTTGCAAGTTTGAGAGGGAATAGCCTCAAGTTGCAGCAGGGGGGTTTAGACTGCATATTAGGGAAAATTTCTTAATTAAAGGAGTTGTCAAGCATTGGAACAAGCTGCCCAGGGAAGTGGCTGAGTGGCCATACTTGGAGGTATTTAAAAGATGTGTAGATGATGTGCACAGGGACACAGCTCTGTGGGTTTGGCAATATTAGGTTTACAGATGGACTTGATGATCTTGAAGTTTTCTCCCAACCCAAATGATTCCATTATTGTATGACTGCTTACATCATCCCCAGATAATTTCTAAACTCTTTCACCTCAATTTATAAGAAAACAAGTACAGTGAGTACACGAGCATTTTAAATTCTGCATTATAGCCCATCTCTGCCTATTGAGTCTTCTATTAGCTATCAACAGAATCAGAATAAAACTACAAATATGAAGTTGAGTTAAATCAGATTTTTTGAATATCCCATTAGAACACCAAATAATCCTTTTCTTTCTTTCCTTAATAACTCCTTTTACTGTATGGCGTAGAATTGATATCAACAGCTGATATCTACAACCTTAATAGGCTTCTATCTTGTTGATTCCCTTTGGACAGAGGTCATCTTTTCCGTGGCAATGTCTTCCATGGAACATCTGGGAATTAATAGCATATGATTTATCTTGTTCTTGTTGTCATTCTTCTGGTAAAGACCTGAAACTCTGGTCATTTTACAACCAACCAGAATCCACACTTGTTTCAGTGGGCCCTGGATGAAACCTGATTTGAATCTCTTTCCTTAAAGAGACATCATACACTTAGCTAACTGCTATAGTTCACAAAATTTAATGTTGCGTGTTTGGTATCTGATACACTAGAGGCAACTTTTCAAGTTCCTGCAGCTGCACAGCCTAAATCTTGGCACAATCTACTAATATATCTGAGACAGAAATATGACCCCATAAAAGTAGAGTATTATGAGCACTAAAGCTCTGCTATGTCTCAGTCAAAATATCAAGGTTTTTTACTGTAGTATTCCACTCAGTATTCATGGAATAGAGTGTGATTAAAGAACCACTCTTGCTCTTGGTGTGCTGATTCAATAATTATTGTCTTTGTTTCTTTAATATATGCACAGAATCTCATCCCACACAAAACATGATATCATAAAGCTAAGATAATAGTAGAGTGAGACATCTTTCACAATGGCAGCAACAAAATCTGGGTGGTTTTTCAATGTTTATGAACATCAGCACTGTATTCATAAACTTATTTCAACCTTGCAGAAATTTACATCTCTGCACTAAAAAAGAAAAAAAAATCCCTGGAATGACTAAGGAAGAAGAGGATGAAGAAAAAATAAATGCGAGTTTTAATTACTTTTATGTATGCAGACCTCAAGGGATAGGAGAACAAAATATCTTGTGTAATTTTGGAAGACAAAGGGGTGTTTCTAAATTGCTATAGCACTGTCTGGGCTCCTTCCAGAGCATCCACAGCTGCTTCGTTGCTCAGGCTCTTCTAATATTTCATCTCTCAACTTGTTTTTGTCATCCACAGTATGTACATGTTCCTTGTCCTGGGTGTTTCTAGTACTTACATTGGACAATTTACACAGGGCAGGCATCAAAGCTCCTCCCAGTCCACGGGACTCTTCCCCCTCTGTGTCACAAATCCCACAAGCTGCAGATACTTCGTCAGAGGGACACTCTCCTCCATCCTGCCCTGGGCTACGTTACATCTATGGCAGTATCCTGAAAAAAATGCTCTATTGTAGTGATGGAGATTGATGTTGAAAAGACTTTAGAAGAGATTAAAATGTTTAGTTATTTTATTTAATTTTTAAAAAGGTTATTTTAAGAACATAAAACTCCAGGGCATTTTATGAGAACAAACACTTTGTCTAATGCTGCTTCATATAAAGGACATTTAATATCTAATGTTATGAATATCTTCTTGTTGAATACTAGCAGATTTTTGGCTAAAATGATTGATCACAGCGCATAAGAAAAAGTATCCTCTAATTCCTGTGCACTGAGATTCTGATCCAGGTAACCCAACAGACTATAAATAGATGATTCCTCCAGCTGCTTACCTTTTTTCTTACTCAGTGTGTAGTTTATGAGTTTGGGAGAGCCCTGCAATGATCTGACTCTACTGGGATCTTTTATTAATTGCTGTTCTCAGAACAGACTCTTTTCTGCTCCAGATGTTCATGAAGTCCAATGCACACTAGGAATATCTGGTTAAAATAAAACTGTACAAGTCACTATACACATCAGTTATTGGTATGGAAACTCCACCTACATCTAAGTAAAGGTGAGGAATGCCTTTTATTTTTTTGCTGTAAATCCTGTGAAGCTAAGGTTTCATGAGACAGTATGAAAAATTTCCCTAACATGCATTTGTCACACATTCTGCATTCTCTTTCATTACTAGTTTTATTTTATTAAAAATGCAATTGACTGTGTCTGGCAAGACTATTTTTATTGATTTGCAACTTATAATGAAATACAAATTACAGCAGTTTCTGAGTTAATTGCACCTTTGGCCTTGTTTTTGACTGCACTAAGGTTTTTCCAACCAGTCTCAGACACCTGGCCATCAACCTTCTGGGACCAGCATTCTTGCCCTAGACATCTCTGGTCTCCTCTCTGCTGACTAGTGACAAAAGTGCTAAGTACTTGGGATCTTTCTATTCAGTTTGACAACTCAGCAAGTCCAGTATCAGGTAAGCCTCTTTCTTCCAGGAAATGACAGCATAAAGTAATCATCTCCAAGATTGTATCATTTAGAATAGAAATCTTACATAGAAAACAGATATTAAGAGAATGAATACATCTGAACATCTCTTCTTTGTCTGGGAACTGACAAAAACTAAGATGCAGAACTTGACAAGGTTAGGGTCAAATCCATAAAAGGATTTATGTGTCTGGATCCTCTTCAGTAAACTCCAGTACACAGGGGAGAGAATCAGCTCTTGACACAAAAACCTTGCTTACAGCCACAGAGAACCATATCCCCCCTCTGGGAGTCAGTGCCTGGTGCTCCTTCCTGAACAAAAACACGGGGAAGAATTGGTGTTGAAAGAGAAAGATTCTCCCATTACCTCTCCACTTATAAAACACCTCTGCACATTTATAAATTATCAAGTGGATCAAAATAAAGGAGGATGAGGAGTGGGAATGGGGGTAGAAAGGAGATAGGTTCTACAGGTTTAAATCTCTCTTGTAGTCACCAGCTCAGTATTTTTTTCCTTCATTTCTGTTCCACTGCAAAATTGGCAAAATTGTTGCTAAGATATCCTAAGAAGTCCTTAGTCCCTCTAATGTGCACAGTGTGATAAAATGTCATTTAAGACCATTGTGTTTGCATCTGTTTATTCCCTAGCCAATACACCCACCAGTACTTGGAAAGTTCTGCGTCTTCTAAAACTAGGACAATTAGGAGAGTGTGTCTGCCATTTGCTGTAATTCTGTTTGAATCCCAAACCCCACTCCAGGAGCTTCTACACACATGGCTGTCCTGCTTCACACTGTGGCTTTGCTTTTCTCTGAGAATACCTGCATCCAAGAAGGAGACCTGTATTCAAGAAATGTTTTGCCAGTCACCATACAGAAGCTGTACAAAATGACTGCTATGCCTATAAATCCTAAGCAAAAAGAGGGTAGGATGTGCAGGATGATAGCACAGCTCAAAACACTTCACTGATGCCTTTCTTTACTCTTTTCTGTTTCTCTCTGCATCCCCACTTGGAGAGTGCAGGAGGATCCTTGCAGGAGCATGGGCAGTAACATTTCCCTCATGAAAAAGTACCCACAACAGAAACCTGGACCGTTCATCTGCTTAGAAAAAGTATGGATGAAAACACTTTTCCATAGAATATATCAATAACAGGGATATTCTTATGGGGACTGGAGAGGCTGCATGATATCAGTCAGAAAGAGGTTTCCTCCCAGATGGAGGATTTGGAGTGCTGGAGGATATAATAGAGATGGACATTAGCTAATAACCCTTCTGGGCACTCTTGGCTGGAAACTATGACACCTTTCATTTCCTGGGCTAGGAAGCAAACAATTAAGGGTTTTGCTTGAAAGATTTTCTTTTGTGCCAAAAAAAGTCAAAAATCTGAGGAGTGAGAGGCTGCCAGTAATGCCTGGAGTCAGGTTATGGTGTGTGGAAAGTACAGTTGAGATGCCTGGTGTCTGACAGAGCTTGTAGCTTCTTTTGCCTTCCTCTTATTTACTGCATAGCTCTGATGAAAGCTGCTGACTGGCAAATCATGCATCAGCATCTAACTAGTTACTAGTACCTAGGCTAGCTACTTTTTCTAGGATTATCGCTAAACATTTGATTAAATATCATTAAAAGCAGTAAGCCACTGACATTAGATACCTGTTACCATTATTTACTATTGAAATGTGAGGAAAGAGTCCTGGGAGATAAGGCCAACTAGAGCTTGTTATCTGTATTTATTCTTTAAAGTTTATTTATGCTTTTGTTAATACCAAGAAGAATGAAGCAGCCCACTGCCAGTTACAAAAACTAAGAATATTCCAAATAAATACTCTTTTAAGTTTTTTTTTTTCTTCTTCTATCTTATTTGCTTTAGACATTCTTTTCTCTTTTTTTTTTTTTTTCCCTCAAGCTGTCCTAACTCAGACTTGGTTAAATTTAGAATTTCTAATTTTTATTGCTTACAAAACCCACTCATTAAATATACATCAGCTATATCATCATTTGCCATCTACATTGATGATAGTACAATTAAATCCTAACTTTCTAGAAGACTCCTTAAACACAGGTAATATTCTTATGCAACCCTTTTCATAATTCTATTTTCCTTTCCATTCAGTGGATAATGCCATTAGCTTTTTTAAATATCAGGGTCATTCCTGTACATGTCTATAATTCAGTCATGTTCTAATGAAACTTACACCTTTATTTTCCATTTTTAGCTTTTTAAAAATTAGGCTAAGGTCAGAAAGCAAGGCAATTTCCTAAGCCCTATAAACACTAAAACAGGATTGTTTGATGGTATTAATTTCTTATTCTTAAGAGAATAAGCCATTTGAAGAATTTGGCACTGGATGGAGAAGAAAATTCCAGATGGACTTTCCAGCTAAGAATATGAACCTTTTGTGTTCCAACAGCTCTTAGGAAGACCTTGAGGTTTAAAAGACACAATCTATTTCTACATATCTTGTAGTACTGACAGATAGCAAGGAAAGAGATGGACGAGCACTGCCCCATGACTGACAGATTTTCCTGTAGAGGTATGTCTTCCCTTGCCATATTCTTCCCACCTCTGGCTGAAGTGCACTGGATGTGCAGTGAGCATGCAAATCCCAAAACCCATTCCAATGTTTCACTGTCATATGTAAGGGAGACAATTTACAACATTGTGCTGATTCAAAAGATGTGGCATGAGAAGTAAATATAGAAGTGGACTGACAAATAAGTGCAAAAGGCATAACTGCAGGCTTTATTGTCTCTGTCCTGTTTGATTTACTTTGAAACTTTTAGTATTAGAAGTATGCAGCAAGCTCCCAAATTGCTCTGAATTAAGCCATTCCTACAAAACATCTGTGTAATTTCCTTTCTCTGATGTTTACAAGCAAGCCCAAAGGTGGAGAATCTCTCTCCTGATAAAGGATTCAAGGAATGAATAAGCATTTAAGGGACACTATAGAGGAATTAAAATTATATTGGGGCAGGAATATCTCCTGTCCCAACAGAATATTGTCAACACTGAGTTACAGAAAGAGGTTGTCTCTCATGCTTAATCTTAGTTCCTGCATTATTGACTAAACTGGCTTGAACAAGAGGTACAGAAATTGGCAGTCCTGACAGTAGCCTGAAGATCGTTCCTTTCTCCTAAGAAATTGTAGAAATTATCTCAAAATTCCTCCAGCTGAGAAGGAAACCAAACGCTAGACTATGAAACTGAGGATGCCACATATAACATCTATACTGCATCTAGAAGGGGGAAGACTAGCAATTTACAAAATAAACTTTGAATATTTCCATAGGAAAATTATATTAGATTTGGACACAGAGTCTTCCATGGAGGAGTAACAGTAGCAAAGAACAGAGTTAGGGTGATTTTTCCTTACACTTTTTATGAGGGCATGGTGCTGCAGTACAGGTGAGATACATGTACAGCCAAACAGTCTGTAAAAGCTTCAAAAAACAGGATCCAAAAGTGAGCAGGCAAGAAACTCCACAGACTGCAGGGATCCTAAAACTGGAAATGGTTGAAGGGTATGTGGTTTATTACAAAGGAAAGGCTCTGGCTGGATCATTCAGTTCAACTTTCAGTAAGTTTTTGAGAAAAGTGAACAGAATAGCTTCTCTAGATCTCAGAACTGCTGTTCAGTGTCATTAAATATGCTCAGCAATCAGTTGGTACATATGATTGCATCTTGCCCTCAGTTATGTGACAACAACTTCCCCTTTAATTAAATGGGATTGCACCTGTGTATGTAATGATACAATTGGGCCTATAATATATAATAAATACTCGATATCTTTGCCAAAAAATCATTTAGTTGCATAATTTAGGGAATGTTAAATAATTATTAGGAACATATTTACTGAAATTCAGTTGTTCAACATCTATCTTCATGCAAATTATTGTTACACTTCGATAAATATTCATAGTAATCAGTGCGTATTTAATTAACATACAATAACTTTCTCATTAAGTCTGAGTTAAATCCTTTAAAGGGGGGAGAATTTCATTTAAAGTGTTACTGGAAATCTCTCTTTGGAAGCTTACATAATTAATCTTATTTCTGGTTTCTGACCAAGAGAAAGGGCAATTGATGGCTCTGAGGGATTCTCTATTCATAGTATATGATCCTGTGCTTTGATAAAAATTAAGCTAAAGCATCTGAGCACAAAACAAGAATGAACTAACAAATGTTTTATTTATCTTGCCTGTGATTTAAATTATTTCAAAGTAATTTATTTGGAAGTCATAAAAGCTTGAAATCAAATGACAGAACAGTAAGATTTGCAGTAAGAGACTAAATAACAAAAAAATTCATATTACATCAGATAGCAAATCAGACTGCAGATGAAATTTGATGGCATCTTTAGAAAACATGTAATTCAGTCACTCTCCAGTTTTCATTTAATTTTCACCTTGTTTTACTGTTTAATGATTTGCTTGATTAGACCTAATAGTGAAATGTGCTCTTTTCTTTTAGTTTATTTACTATGTCGACCTTCAATTATTAGGAATTGTTTAGCTTTCACCTTTTAATCAAATTATTATATAGGATTTCCACTTTCTGTTTTCCTTATTATTTATTTTGTTTTATGCAGAACTCTAAATTCTTTTATGCAGTAAACTGAAGGGTTTGCTATATGTGTGGAAAACAGTAATTTCCATTTATACCAATAATTTGAGATGTACCAGACATATTTCTGCCCCCCACCCTGGGGGGAGAAAAAAAAAAACAAACCAGAAGGAATTAAAAGAATAGTCAAATTCTGCATTCAGATAGAACAAAGACATTTCAAATACCTTTCAAAATGTCAAAGATCAAGATGCCCTGGAATAACCTCCTGAATCATACACACTACTTCTCAGCTGGAGGTGATTCTCCAGTACTCCTGATGTAATTTACCACTGTCTGAGTGTTGTACACTCAAGTCTGGAGTCAGTTCTTCCTTCACAGTGAAAACTCAATCAATCATATCAAGCAGAACAGCATCAGCTGGGAAAAGCTAAAAATGCCAATATCAGAAGAATTACTAGCTTTGTGGTTAAAGTATTTTCCTGAACATAGTAATGCAGAGATTCCAACTCATCCTGCAATTAATACAGATAAAGAGTTAATGATGTCTCTAGTAAGCAATGGCCTATTCTAGGACACATTGCTTCACACCTGCAACAGTGTCTGAGGAAATCCTTCACAAAGAACACTTCACTGAAACCAATACATTCATGTGAAAGTTGAGCTAGACTTTTCTGACACAAAATGTTAATAGAAGATTCACCACCAGGTGATAAAGGCACTTTTCAAAATTGCTTCTTCCATTCTTTCTCCACCTAGGGACATAATCACTGTGTGAGCTGAAGTTGAGGTTGAGAGCTGTGTCTGGGGGAAGCAAATCTGCCGAGACAAGCTGAAGATCTGTGGATGAGGATACTGCTTCTGGGACCATTTCTGTATTTTGTGGCAACACAGGGCAGGAAAGCCTCTACCTGTCCCTGCAGCCTGGGGCCCTAAATCACCCCCTTCCTGCTATCTCACAACATAAAACTGGATCTCAAAATTTCTGTGTGGGGTAGGGGAGGAAGCCTTGTGAGTTCTCCTATCCTAAATATCTTATTGTCCGCCTCTAAGAAGGTGTCCTCTGGGAAGAATGAGATGAATTCAATACCTGTCATGTAGCAATGGCCATTGAGCTTTCAGATTTCCTTACTCAACATTGAAACCAATCAATCTACATAAAAGAGCACCAAAATCTTGTTCCATTTATGAAAAACAAACAAACAAGTGAACAAATAAATTAATAAGCCCCACAGTGAATCCAGATGAACTTCAACACCTTTGATAAAAAATAAGTTGTGCAAACATAGGCATACAGTGACATTTCAGGTGGTTTTATCAGTCTAGAAAAGTCTGCTGTGAGTCCAGGCTCACATCTGCCAGCTCCACAAAGATATTGTCAGTAACCCAGGATAATACTAGATACCACTGTTAAGGCAGCTGTTTTCTTATTAACAAGACATTATACAACCTGCCAGCTTTGGCACTGATGAAACCAGTCACACACCTAAGTAGCAATGAGTGCTTCCACACAGAGTTTGCTGCCCATTCACATTCTACTTTAATGCAGAATAATTTTCCTATTTATATAACTCTTCTGCTCGATATATATGATCATTTAAGTACTACTACCCACTGCATGAACCCTACTCAGGACTTTTGCTTGGCTTTATACTTGTTTCACTATTCACCACTCTTTCTTTCAAAGAGACTGTCTTTGGGGACTTAGAACTCCTTGTTTAATTTCAGTCCCCAGATTGCCTATACTCCACAAGTACAGGGTATCCCACCTCTTCAATAGGAGGGATTTAAATTGGCAATAAGTACTCATGCATGTGAGGCTATAGACTTATTTACACTGAAATAAGGCATCTCAAAGCAGTTTAAATTTTCCACATGAAGAATTTTTGTGGCTCTCAGATGAGTAGTGTAACACATTGCTTCTCATGTTTAAGTCTGGCCAAGAGTCCTGTTCAAGCAGTTGTCTGTAGATCTTTTGATTTTCTTTTCTTTATTACTGACTTCCTTGATCCTGTTGCATGTGATTCTTTCACTGATTTTGAAATCAAGGTGAACAGGACAAAGCTTTTAAAATGCAGCTCACTATCATATTTAATTTCTTAATAAATTTCTTTCCCAGACCACCTCCCATGGATTATACAGAGCAAATAGACTTTGTGGTTTATACTATATTTTACAGATGAAAAAATTGAAGAAAACTCTATAAGAACATAAAGTAATACTAATTAAAATTATATATCAAATATAAATTTAATCTTTAAAATGTCTTTGATACTTAGGAAATGAGCTTCATAACTCATTAGAGACTCTTCTGCTTTTGAGTTACTTCCCATCCTTGTTATTTAGCAACTGATTATGGTTTCTTCTCTCTATTCACTATACTTGCTTTGTGTGGGAGAATGTGTGCATACATAAAAGGACACACACTCTTATGTGTGTTTCTGTATTTTCTCATGAAAATAGCAAATACATACTGCCACTTCTTCCTCCTTCTTCAATCAGTATCTTATTGCTTCACCACACTAGCAAATTAAAAATAATTTCCAATTTCTTTCACAAATACCTAGTGGCTAAAGATTATTAATGCATTTGTTGGACTGGCATAAATTCAAAAATTGCTCAGTTAGGGAAGAATGTAAAGCATTGATTGTTTACAATCAGATTTTGTAGTCTATATTTTCCTCATGGAGGTGAAAGTTTATCTCATTGTAAAATAGTGGTTATAATTTCACCACAACTATTCATCAAAACTGATATTTTGGAGCTGCAAAACATCGCTGTCTGAGGCTACAAAGTAAGCAAGCTCTTGCCCCTTCCCTTAATACCCTCCTTTAAAAATAATAGCTGCCAGCAAGTTATAGTTTTATCTCACATACGTGAGAGCACTCCAATAAATCACTTCTGCTTGCAGCAATCATAGATTATGAGGCTTTTATGATCATGGAATAAGCCCAATAGTCCACTGCTGTTCTCAGAGGACTGAGAATCACTGTGCGTTATTCTCTTAGTGTGGATGTATGAGTCTCTTGTTTCTCAGGGGCTAGTGTTACATTTAGCCACGCTGCTGGCATGTGCCCTGTATGCCAGAAATGTTTCCTACAGGCTGGGAAACATTAGGGTGTTTGTCAATTTGTGACATATTTTCCTATGAAAGAATCAAGTGCACTTCAGGTGTTTTAACTTCTTAAAATAATTCTTTTTGTTCTCCTTTCTTTTTCCCCAGGTACAAGATAATCTTCTACAGAGTGTTTTGAAATGCTTTGGCACTGCAAGTAGTACATAAAAGCCATTGGAATGAAGTCTATGAAGGAGGTTTATCATAATTCTTTCTTGGAACAATTATGGCAATTAGATACACTGATACTTTTGTATCTTTAGAACCACATTATTTGGAGAGAAACGATTAGGAGTTTCTTACTGGAAATAGATCTAAAACTATGGTTTTGATGACATTCTTAGCAAAATATTTGTGCTATAAGCAAGATAATGATGACAGATATCAAGGTCAGGGTAATTACGTTCTATATTTGGATTAGTATTACCCTGGGTGTTATATACAAACTATCTACAAACATCAATCTACTGCTGTCCTTCCTCAGGAACAGACTTTTTCACTTTTACATTATGAGCTTTAATGCATATGATAAGAAATGCAAATAAGAATTAAAAAAAAAAGAAAAGGTATTTTTTTTAAGCCCAGAAGGTTCAGTATAAAAAAATAAAGCAAAAGAAAAAAGCAGAGCAAAGTTGGCTTTAAAGCTGCAAATATGCAAACTCAGAAATGCAGATTGCAAAAGAGTATTTTATCCAACAGAGTGTTGGGTGGCAGAAACTTGCTAGCATTCAAAAAGGAATTGGTGTGTCAGGTTCTTATTTACATTTCTGATACTCCTGAAATTAATAGATAGCTATTTGCTTTAATCTTTTCATATCAGCAACAAACTGCTTGTATATGTTTTATCATAATAATTTTGAAAGGCATTTAATTTTATTCCAGTGGCATTCAGTTTCTAATTTTCAAGCCCAAGTTGTTGAATGGTAGCTGTGCTTTAGGGTGATATAAGAGCCTTACATAAACAGTGCTTCAGAACTATACATACATCTTGACTGGACTAAATCAACAGAGATAGTAGTGTGCTGATTCAAAGGCACACATAAATGAAAAATGTTTCAAAGCCAAACTAATGTGATCTTCCAAGCTAAGAGTTAAATTTATTGTTATAACAAAAGACAAGGTCAGTAAAGCAAGCGTTATTTCTTCAGATTCTTTGTTTTAATGTTATTAAATGTATGGACACAGTAAACTCAGTACCCCCACCCCCAACAGATCTCCTTCTGAATTATTTGTCTTTGAAATTACTCATTTTTTCCTCCAGCTGTGTTGCAATGCTCAGCTGAGGCTATAAATAAACAGCTCTTTCAAATGTCATTGGCTAACATCATCCTATGCATTGATCATGGAATAATGCTTCCAAGTTTCTATTGCATTGTGAACTGGATGTTCCTGGCCTAAAATGTGTGTAGCTTGTGGTAATTTGGTATGAGCACCCTTGGTTTCATCAGGTTTTACAGCTTCTGTATCATCAGTCACAAATTTAAATTTTCTGCCATTTTCATACAGTTAAGTCATGATAAAATGCTCCTTAAGCTACAAAGTGAAGGGAAAAAAATACTCTTTATCTCAGTGGTGACAACTTGTCTCTCTCAATTTTTCATCCAAATAAGTAGAGTGCTGTAAATCCTGTCCAGAAGACATAGACTGGAAGAATTAATCAAAGGTTTGTTTATGAGCTATTTGGAGCAGATAAAATGTTGCATTGACAACACAATTTACAAATTATCTATCAACATCAGCTGAAGCAGAGCACCTGATCCTGATGTCAAGGAGAGCAGATCTGAGACCCATCTGAAGAGCTTTAGCCAGTGTGGTAACCTCCTAAACAGATCCTCTGAGAACAGTCTTAGAAAATTAGTACTGGCACCCAAGCATGTGCACTATGGCCTAAACATTCCACCAAGGATGAGGAATCTTCACAGTGCAACTACTGAGCATGAATGTTCAAGTGGGTCAGTTTGCTCAATTTGTCACCATCTAAAGAAAAACATAGGACCTGAGACCCTCCAGCTTCTTTTGTGTAGAAGCTGGCACTAGTGAATGGTTTTTATAGACAAACTTTTTAGTACACCGTTTAGGTTCCAGATTTTGCAAGGTTCCAGATTCTCATGGATATGTTAAAGAAAACAAACAAACAAAAAACAAACAAACCACCCAACAAAAAATACGCTCCACAAACTTGAGCCAGCAATATATCCTTGTGACAAAGGTGGCCAACAGCCATCAAATACATAAAAAAATAAATTACTGTGATGGTTATCAGACACTGGAAAAGGTTGTGCAGACTCTTCATCATTGGGGACATTTAAGATCTCAACTTTCTTTATAAGAAATTAAACTATAGTCTTGGTAAAGTTTTCAATGTATATCCATCTTACCATATTTGCTTACATATTGTACATGTACACATACATACACACATTTCTATAGAAATCCTTAAGATATTTACATATTTTTGAGGTACATGGAATTCTTCTTCTGGCAATATACATGACTTATGTATAAGATTTTACTCCAGCAGAAAAGATGAAGACAGGACTTCATTTTTCCCAAAATCAAGGCTTGTGCTTGAAGTGGCTGGTGATGACTTGCTAGCTGATGAATACAAATAGAGGCTAGCTTTGCACTGAGCAACAGTGAGATCCGGTGGAGAGAAGCAATAACATTTTTAAGAGTCTTGGTCTATAAAAGAAGCAACAAAACTATGACTAGGTGATTCTCAGTCAGACATCATTAACTGCTGAACAACAGGATCCAGGAGCTGCCTTTCTGGAATAAACCCAAGGAAATGCAGCTTGTATGAAAGATGGAGTCAGACTCTTTAATAAGGACCTGTAGTGATAGGACAAAGGATAATAGTTTTAAACTAAAAGAGGGTAGATTCAGATTATTAGGTATGAGGAAAAAATGTTTTAAAATGAGGCTGTAAGTTTGATTTGGGAGAACTATGGACTGTTTAGGGAAAAAGAAGATAGTCTAAAGACAGCAAGTCAGCATTAGATTCAAGAGATTTCTGTGAATGTCTGCGTTTACCAAACCCAGCACATTTCTCAGACATCTTTAAAGATGACAGACTGGATTTTCTTCATCTGAGAGTTTAGTTGACAACAAATATTGGGTATCTATTAAAAGGTGAGAAAAAAGGTAAACAATTCTAGGAGGATTGGTTTGCTTCATCTTGTAGAAATTCCTATCCAAACAGCGTGAGACTCATTAAAATTACAAGCACTTGAGAATTTTGCAGTACTCTGCAAATTGATTCATTCAAGAATCAATGTATTTCTTATTGTCTGAACCAATTCATTTGCAGAAGATGCAGTATTTTTTATTGTTTAAAGTAATTCATTTGCATGGGCTGAATACTCCCATGCTAAAAGGTGCTTAAATTGTGAAAAATAAGCCCTTTTTCCATGTTGCTGGCACAGTACTGCAAGCAACAGCATACAAAAATAAACCATGATGCAAAAGATTTCATTAGATTATTAGATTCTTAGAGATTAATATTAAAAAATGACAGCATCCTTTGTAACAATAGGAGCTTTTCTTTGCAACAGCTAGTTTTAAAATGGAGTGTTGTTGTCCTTCTTATCATTTAGTACCAGATGAGAGTTATAAGAAAAGCACATCCTCTATCCAACAGCTGGGAACCCCAGCTTCATAGATAAGAGAGGTTGTGTGAGTTCTGACAAGAACTGAAATGTCCTGAAAAATTTTCTAGGAATAATGGGATCTATATAGAAATGCAAAGGACAATTTAAGAGATTTGTACAGCCATTAATCTTATGTTTTAAGCTCATCTTCGAAAATGTGTACTTAATTCAGGCTTGCTGTAACTTACCCTTTCTTTTAGATTTCTGAATAATCATAGACAGATATTCTTTGGCATTAGGAAAAAATTAAATTCAGTTTTCAAAAACCTAAAAATAATTGGTTTGGGCTGAAGCTTTCAGGCTGGTATGTTGGCATTTTGGATGTTAAATTGAATGCATGAAACTTAAATGCAAACCTTTTTAGTAGAACTGAGTGGGAAGAGCATCTAGTGTACATTTTAAGACCTCTTTTCAGCTTATTTTTAGAAGAGAACAACTTACTCTTCCTTTACTGCAATTTGTGAAGTTTTAGTGAATTCTTGCTAAGCACTGCAACCTGAAGTCCTTGAAAATTTAACTACCTAGGCTGGTTATGAATATATCCTTAGCTACCATCACCACTTTCCTGTCCTGGCTGAAGGACTCTGAACAATGCCATAAAACATCTTAGCCCCCAGGCCTCTTTGGTCCAGCTTCAGCAATGTGTTTTGGCTCTCTCCAAAGGTCAAGAAGAGACACTGATTATAGCTTGGAAACAAGAAGCCTCTGCAAGTTTAAATACTAAATACTTCACAAATTGTTTCTGAAATTGATCTAATATGGCCTAGGAAAATAAAACATTCAACTTTTATACATTTTCTTAATCCTTCTCAGTAATTATTAGTACAAAGATAAATGCAGATAAATGCAGTTTACAATCATCCTAGAGATGATTGCTGAAAATGTGTCTACTCTGAATTCATGAAACAACTGTTGCTCAGCATACTACCTATTGTAAGGTGTCTCTAAACTACTCTGAGTGCAGTGGTGGAGCAGCCCTTTGTGACCAATAGTCGGTGTGAATTCACCTTTTTTTTTTTTAATTTAGCCATTTACTTGAAAATCTTGAATAACTCCCATCTGAGGTCTAGTAGTAATCAAAATTTTCCAGGGGAACAAAGACCAAGGCACTTTCAAAAGAATTATTTATCATCTTATTTTAACCTGAAACAAAAATGAAAGCTGAAACATGGCTGTAGTCTTCTCCTGACAGCAGTGTGGTATGAGGACTGCTTGGTGCAGCTATGAGTAAAGGAGAGAATGATGTGCACTAAAAATTAGGAAACTAAAATTTGCATCAGCAAGTAGAACATTCTCACCCATACAGATCCCCATTAAGGGGATCTGTAGAGGAAGGGTTTGTAGCTTTAAATTTTGGAAAAAGATGACGTGTAGAGAAAAGCAGCTAGAGAAAGTCCTGAATTTTACAGCTGCAAATAAACCCACCTGGTTTCCCATTGCATATAAATCAGTAAGTTTCTAGAATTCATGTGTTAGTACACAGATGCTGCGAATATGTTTTAAAACACAAAACTAAAGGTTAAGTATTTTCAGATGGCTAAGAAACATGTGAATTACCTAGATTTTAAAAAATCCTTCTGTGACTGCTTGTTAAGGTTACCACAAAACCTTTATATTGAGAAAAGTGTTCCTTGGGTTATAAGGTCCAGTACATTTGAAAGGCAGTAGTAACTCATATTTATGTTTCTCAACATTCTTATTATAAAACATCTTTTTCTAACAAAAAGAAACTTTTCTTTAAAAGCCATCACCTGCGTTGTTTGTCACAAGTATTTGGAATAGAGCAATAAAAAAGTTGTCAAGCGGTGGAATCACCTTTTCCTTGCCCCTTAAAATTCCATTTGTGTTTAGCCCAAGTATGAACACGCATTTTTTCTTCACTACTTCAAGGCAAAATTTAGCATTTTCCAAAGGTGCTTTTTCACTGTCAATCTTTTCAAAGGCTTAACCCAACCTATTACCAACATAACAGTAGGTAAAATAATGGGTGTGCCACTTAAAATGCTGAAGAATAAGGAGAATGCACAGGAAATTTTGCTAAGTGACACCGTGTGCTACAAATCACTTTCCATGGCAGCTGACTGACTTAATACCAATATAATGTCCCCCATGCTTTACATCTCTGTTAAAATGGTTAGGGAGCTGTGGGAAAAACGTTGAAATAGTACATAAAGAGAATTTTTAGAATCTATTTAAAGTTTAAAAGCTGTCATTTGTTTATAGAAGTCAAGTTTAAGAGTGCCAAATTTATAGTTGCAAAGTGTCCTTGATGCAGACCTTATTCCTGTGCTCCGACATGCAAAGTTGTATGCAGAGAACTTCCTCTCCCAGACCTGTGAGTGCTGGAGGTGGAGCAAACTCAAGATTGTGTGATTGATTACATGTCCGTCTGCTTCACTTTGCACCACAGATAACTTATTTTTAAATACAGGCTCTCTCTTGTAATTATAATAATTTGAATTAGATAGTTGCATTTTTATGCATTTATCAAATATTTGAAGATACTTATCATCAGTCTCACATTTCATACTTTAGGAATGAACTGTAGAGGATAACTGAATTACAGAATCTTTCCAATTTATGTTCCCTGTTTCCTCAGCCTTCTTCATTAAAAAAGGAAAATAATTTTAAAAAATAAATAAAAAGGTACTTAAGAGATGGGAGATGGTTTTTTATTACTGAGATGTGTTTCAAAAAGAGTTCCAGTCAGGGACTAAGGTCCTCTAAGCTTGCAGGATAGATGCTTTTGATTGTGCATTTTATAGAGAGGTTATTTCCTCCACAGCACTTCCATAATGGCCTGGCACACTTTGAACGCAATGGCAATATAAATGAGGAAAATAAATCAAAGGCATTTTGGGAAACTAAACTCTTTGGATATAAATTTTGCCTTTGGATATTACGAACACATGAATCTAAAATGGATGCCAAAAGAAGTGTGCAGTGAGTATCCACAGGAAGCATTCAGTCTTAAATTACTCATTGCACACAGCAATTAGGCAACAAACAGTTTTTAGCCATTACTCACAGTGTAAAATAACCTTTCATAAACTCGAAGAAAGTACAGACTATCCAGTGTGATACATAACTTTTTAGGCATGATCTCCAGAAACAGTCACTGAGTGCTCTACAACTCATTACAGCTCCCTCAAGAGAACAGCAATTGCTTTGTACACTTAGGAATTCTTTCAGCCTATATGCAACATAACTTTTCAGATATATTGTGAGGAAAATAAAGATAATTAATTATTTCAAATTTCAATTCCAATTAAAAATCCCATCTCCATTTTAATAATACTCATAACTAAGGTTTTTCTCTTCTGCCACCTAACCTATTGAGCTTCATGCACAGCAGTCAGTAAAGAGAAAACTTCTGGTCTTGATGTCAGGGTACACATTACGCATTTGGAGACAGGGTATTTTTGTTTCCTGCAGCATATTTAATATTCCTCAGAATAAGGCTGTGGTAGTGTACTATATGTAACATACTAAACCCCTGAGCACTTGGGGAAGCTTCAGCTGGAAAGAATGGCTTGCTCATGGCCCACTAGTGGCTCAAAGCAGAGCAGGTGCTTAAAGCCCTGGAGAAGAATGCCTCCCTGTCTGAGGGGCTATCCCAGGGCTGGCTCTCCCTGCTGCCCTCTCACACAGCCTAAAGCAGTCAGCTATCCAGGGAAATGCTTCAGCTTCAGCAGCTCTGCATCATTTTTACATCATTTATCAAGGGACTGTTTAAGATTAGATCACCATTTCTAATAAAAAGTAATTTTACTCAAGCCATTAACAAGGAGCAGCATATAAGTTACACATTTATATGAAGTGAAGCAAATCACCTACAGCTCCTGCAAAAAAATTATTTCCTACTTATTTTTACACAAGAGGAGAATAAGAATTGTTAGGAAAAAAGGCTGTTTTGCAAAGGAATCCAAAGTAAATTCATTGCATAGTTCAGAATTATATTAATATTTATTCCATCTATCTTCTTTGACATCTTGATGTCTTTGATAAAGGATGCAAGTGTTGCAAATATGCCAATACAAATCAAACTTGTTATTTAGTTCCCTAAAGCACTAACTAGAAGAGTATTAAAAGAGCCCATTTTACTTTTTTTTTCAGCCTTGGTTCTTTCTATCCCTGCTTTCTTTTTCTGTTTCTTCCTCTTCTGCTTAAAGCCTTAGCTCCGTGTAACCACTGATAAAGACACAAACCAGGTCCTGAAGGGTTTATATACTAATTTAAGATAAATTTCAACAAGATTATAACAGAGCATGAGGGAAGCAAAGGCTAAGGAAAAATCCTGTCTAAACATATGTGTATTATTATCTCTGTGTGCAGTTGGACAGATACCTTCCTCTCCCCTTTTAAAGAATAAAGGTACACAGGAAAAAAATTGGGATATCTTTATTCAGTTTGGGGAATGCAGAACTGAATCAGCCAGTAGTACAAGAAAAAGAATAGAACCATTCACTCTTCATTCTCTTTTTCTCATTCTTGTGTTTGAAAATTAAGTTGCAGACAATTTTTTTTTTCTGCTGTTCAACTTCAAGATGAACTAAGGTTCAAGAACTCACAACTTATACACACCAGAGTAAATGTCTCCACAGGCTGTGAACTGTTAGTAACAGAGAGAATGCGGTGCTCTGTCTGCTGCATTTGCTCTATTAATTACAGAAATGTTTTCTCTGGGAAAACTGGGACGTATCCTCAGCACCATTTTCTACAGGCAGTTTGTGAATCACAAACATATAATCCATGATGTTCAAGTCTCCAACTTAAAAAGGCTCAGATTTGCCAATTTTTTCTGTAAGATAAACTTTTAAAGGTACCTCAATTTTCAGTTCTTGAACTGTTAAACTCTGTTTCTTTCTATCATGTGTTATATTATCTCTGGTCCTTGAACAACATGCTGGTATTTACAAGCACATAGTATAGTTTTGCTTGTGAAGCTGAATCATTCTGAGATATTAAATTATTTTAGTGTAGGGGATCTGTAGGGGACATTATTGATTGTAGCTTGGGATAATATTTGCAATTTTTTTTTGCTTTTTATCTATTTATTCACTGGATTACAGATGCTTTAAAGCCAATTAGAATTAATACAAAAAATGTGAGCAATCTCACGGCTTACTTTCTGTATAAAGGTTTTCTTTCACTTTTACCAATAATGATTTATGCAAAGTCACCAAGACAGCTATTGCTTCCATTGTGGAGTTTATTATCTCCAAGATGAGCAGACAAGACATTAAGCTCCCATAGAAGGATTAGCATAGAGAAAGATCACTGCATTGTGATTTTCTGGTTACATGGTTCAATACAATGATGGTTTAAGGAAGGAAAAGTCAATTCTAGCATTGTCATTATAGAACACTGTATGTTGCCAATAGGCAGTTATAAATACTATCTTCTGTAAGAGCTACTTGCCCATGATCAGGTTTTTCTATCATGTACCAATGCCATCAGTACTACATGAAAATGACTAGTGAAGAAAGGATTTATCTTTCATACTACTTGGGGTGCTGGTGGATGAGAGGCTGGACATGACCCAGTAATGTGCACTTCACAGCCTGGAAAGCCAAGAGTGTTCCAGTGCACCAAAAGCAGAGTGGGCAGCAGGGCCAGGGAGGGGATTCTGCCCCTCTGCTCTGCTCAGACCCAACTGCAGTGCTGTATTCAGTTCGGGGCTCCTCCACATGAGAAGGGTGTGGACTTCAGTGTGGGTTGTGAGACACTCCAACGGGTTGCCTGGAGAAGCTGTGGATGCTCCATTCTTGGGAGTGGTGAAGGCCAGGTTTGGGGCCCTGAGCAAACTGGTCTAGCAATAGGTGTTCCTGCCCATGGCATGGGATTTGGAAGTTGAGGATCTTCAAAGTCCATTCCAGACCAAACCATTCTGCAATTATTTGAGCATCTAAAAATATTTCTCCAGTTTTATCCTTTAGTCTAAAAGTCCTGTAATGATGCAAACCTTCTGTTGAATGTTCTCTTCACACTTGTGTCCATTTTCTCATAACAAACTAATTACAAAAAACCAGTCAAATTATTCTTTTCTTAGGGATCAAATTCCAGATACTTTGCTCCAGTATTAATTCAAAATATATCCTACACCTTTCACTGAATATCCCTCTCTGGGATATCTTGTGACAAATCTTTGTATCTTTTGCAAACCAGAACTATGATGTTCAGAATTTGCCCACTTGATAATGAGGGTAAAAGGAGGAAATAAAGCATCTTCAACTAGGTTTTATGCCCTCACATGGTGTAAAAGAATTAAAAACTGCTTTTGTTTTTCAAGACTCTTAGGGTGGGGCATCATTTGATCACAGGTTTTTGCAGTCAGAAAAATCTTTATTATTCAATGAAGAATGGTTTTTTACCCAAGTTTTCACCAAGTCCACTATACCCTGGCAGCCAGGACATATCCAAGACATCCCAATAGGGCATAAAAAACATGTGGCTGGAGAGCTACAGCCTTCTGCATGGGATGGGATCAGGGTAACACCATTATCAACTTTATACCAACCATCACATTAAAAAAGTTTAAAGTGTTTTCAAGAAAATGAGATAAATACTTCTTTTTGTTATAGTTCATATTTAAAATTTCATATTTAAAGCTTCTGTTATGGGCCACATAACTCATGTTATGCTTACAGATCAACATATTATATGATACTTTTGTGACTCTGAAACATGCCATTAACATAGATTCAAGGGAAGAGATAAAATAAATACAGTGCACTTATTCCTGAGGTCAAGATAAAATAGGATGACAGCGTCAGGGACTGGAAAAGGGAGTCTATGTCAAGACATCTTGGGGGCTTGGAATGTATGGTAGGGCGTGGGTCAGGCCTTGCTCTGGTCAGGTAGTTCTCTGCCCCCCATCCCCGGGTCGGAAGGGACCTTCAAGATCATCTAGTTCCAGCTCCAATGGCTACAGAAGCACATCCTTACACATCCTTTAGGTCCTTGGTTAAGGGCACCTGTTCTAGACCTGTATGACAAACTTAGACATGCTGCTGGTTTGTGAAAGAAGTCTTTGAGGAGGCATTTTTGACCATTGGTAAATTTACTGACTTCCAGAGGAGTGTGCCACAGCTAATTCAATCTGCAGGAAGTAATTCATCAGTTGCCAGCTCACCAGTATCCAGTGGTCTAGAATGATGAAGTTCTAATGAAATATTAAAAATTAACAAAGAAAAGTTTTATTTGATAAAAATTTCCTCTGCAGTAGGTCAAGATGCATGAATTATAGTTTCTAAGCCCAGAAGGGGCTGTTATGATACCTTTGTGGTTAACATGGGGTACAGCATCAAAATTCTCCCATGTATTCTAGCAACTGTTTTGACTACAGGACTCCTTTAAGAAGGGTAATTTATACTGGTTTACAGTCCTACAGACTGGAGAATCTGCTCTATCTTTTAGTAACTTTCTGCAGCAGCTACACATTTTCACTTCTAAAAAATGTGCCAGACTTTTGTCAAAATTCAGCAACTGTTGCAACTGTTTTAGGGCCTTTGTTTCTTAGATTAGTGTCTGCTGTCAAGAGGTCTACCTCCTGTAGGTACTTCCTTAAGTTATGTCTTAAAAACTGAAGAAATGAGATTGAAATCACCATTTTGAAATGTATGAGTGATAAACTGAAAGTTTTTTGAAATTTTTGCTCTTGATATTTTTATGCATTTTAAACTGCAAAAGTTAAATGTCATCAAATACAGCTGCACTTGGAATCACCAACATTAATTCAAAAGTAAACTGAACTTTGTTATAACTTTCTTTATTTAAAATGTTTTCTTTCCTTCTTCTGTATCAAGCCTGCAATTGTTTTGAAAAAAATATAAAACTTTATATAGCAATGAATAAGTACTTAATGTCTTAAGTTTGTTTTTGTACTCTCATTTAAAAATTTTCAGTTTTTGTATCTTCAATAAAATGATGTTTTTATGAGTCATGACTTTAAGACCATATTATTACAAAGAATAAATTTTATAGGAATATAAGCTGCATTAGAGCTTTCAAGTGTTCAACATTGTGTTTTCCATGAAAAGATACTGATTTTAGAAATGGGGTTCATTATGATGTTGGAAATATTTGGAAGGCTTGAGAAAAGGGTATTTTTGTAAAATCTTGTCAGTGGAAAGATGACTAGTATGTGCTAAAAATTAACATGGGTTATTTAAGGCCTAATTAATTCTTCTGGGCTTTTAAGATATACTGAGCTTTGTAAGTGTTCACCACTAAATATTCTGCAGCAGTGCTTATAGTGTATAATGAATAACACTCAGCAGTGATAGCACAGCATCATCCTTATTCCTTCACAGCAAGTTTTTCTCAATTCATTCATCACGTCTTTCAGTTTCTTACAGTTGCTCCATAAAATCAGCCACACTCTATATTCAACAAAAAGGTTATCAAAACCAGAAATGCCTTGAATGTTAAATTTGTTTAGTAAGTATTACAGGTCTATGACAATGGAGTACATGAGTTTATCATATAGAGTAGAGAAATATCTGAAATGGACCAAGATCTGTCAAGTCAAATGGAAACCCAAAATATCTGTCCCCAAGCTAACAAATTCCTTCAGAAACACAGATTCTTGTTTGGGTTCTTCACTTCTGAGGTTGAAATATTCCGTGCTATCTAACATTAGTGCTTTAGTTTAGGGAAGGTGTTAGGTTTTTAATCCAGCTGTTTAACAACAATTCTGAAGTTAGTTAACAGCAACATCATGAACCTGTTTCAGTATTTTTTTATGGACAGCCTGGCTGTCTGGATGTTGCCTATATAAGAACTGGAGACTAGCAAATTATGCATTATGTCCCTTAGATATTTATACTTGCAAATGGCTTTTAAATCTTTCTCAAATGAAGGGGAATTTTAAGGTAAAAAAAAGCAAATTTCCTTTCTTAGGCATAGATGATGAACACACTATAAACAGTAGAAAAAAATTTTTACTGAAAGCATATAGCAGTGGTGTTGGGAAACAATAAAAAATATGAAATTAGTTATACACTAGAAGAGTGGAGAGTGAATTAAGATAAAGTGAAAGCATTTAACTGTTCAAAGACCAAGAAACATTAAAATCAAAGTTAATACAGTTTGTCTCGCAGCTGTAGAATAGCCCAGCAGTCACTGAAAAAGCTCATTAATTTCCATGCAATTAACTATAATTAATAAGATACCCCAGGAGTGTGTGTCCCCGAGAGATAATGTCAGCCCTTGGGTGTGACCTACTGTGTGATGTTATCTCAGCATGGCTCAAATTCCATACTCCTCCTGAGCTAATAAAATTAAGGCTCCTTCAAAAGGCCACTTTGGTAACTTTGGTTATTGAATCTCATTCCATGGTCCAGAACATTAGTAACACAATGAGTACAAATATGAAAAAAGAACACATATAAGAAACTGATCACAAATTGATTTAGCAGCAGAGAGAGAAGACAGAGCAGTCAAACCATGAACAGCATATGTCATGCACTAGCAGAGTTCTCAAGAAACATCTGGAAACAAAACTAAACAAACAAGAGGCTTTGAAGCCTGTTAGCAAAACTATGTGATCTATCACATTTAATCAAAGACTGAACTATCATCTGAAACCACTGCTGTCTTGATTATATCTAACTGTACAGTAACAAAATGCAAATAAATCCTTGATGAGAACTTAAGACTTGGAGATAACATGCTACTGAAAATGTCCTTCAGTGCCTTCTGTAGACAAGGTTCATTCATGCTGTACCTTACAGATGCAAAGGAAGTACAGAAACAGCTGGAGATTGCAAGGGATGAGCTGGGTGTTGGTTTGAGTAATACAAATAGGGTGAAAGAAAAGGGAAATTGATGCTAGAAACTGGTAGATCCTCTGGGTGCACTTGCTGCAGTACAACAGGGAATGTAGAATTTGGCAAAGGAGGCAAGATATCATGGAAACTATTGCTGCTTCACTGGCAAGCTGCAAATTGGTGTTGGCATTCCTGGAGCAACAAAACTGAAAAAAACTATTAGAGGGGGGCACTTGAGAAGTTCAATAACATTTATAGTCAACTGAATCTGATGTGACCATACTAAGAACCTTGGAAGGAATAAAGCTTGGACCTCAGACCAAACGCTGTGGAGCTCATCAACCAATTGTGCTGCACAGTGATGAAACTGTGGAACAAGGTTTTGCGAGCCATCCCCTGATAGTAAAGTGTTTGGTGATGCAAGGATTGGAGATTACACTACTTCTGGTGTCACAGTGAAAATGCTTTAAAATTACCTAAACATGGAATCTTTCCCAGAAGTCATAAAACTTGCTCAAAACAACATGGTTCTAATGGCAAATTACTTTCTCTAAATACTTATTTCAAAGTCTTTCAATTTCAAGAATGCAAAAGAATCTCCTCTTTCTGTACATCATCATTTAGAAAGATTTCAGCTTCATCTTTCAAGCTTTTGTAGTACTTGTGAACCTTGTTCACTGATATATTTGATTGTAATGACATTCTCTTTCAGAGTTTACATGGTTATGTTTCATGTTCTCATCATTAATGTATCTCTGCCTTATTATGTATGGCCCATGCAAAGGATTTCCTCTCTGCCTATAAAACACTCCATTCCAGCAGACTATGAAATAAACCTCTTGTGGAGTTTTTTAACAGGTTTGAAGAAGCTGGGAAGCACATCATGTTAATGTTGGAGGGGCTCAGTTTATCTAGATTTCTTATCTTATTATGTTAATTACATGAATGGGCTTTCAGTTTTAGGCATAGAAATCTCTTTCTAGTGTAAATTTAATAAGTAAAAGAACCATTTCTTGTTTAAAAATTCAAAATTCCTACCTACAAAAAGAATTTAGATCAACTTTTAACTAACAGAGTCTCTGTTTTCCTCTCACTGTTAAGAAATCATCAAATCCCTGTACCTAGAGATATCTTTCTCTGAAGATGTTCTTTTTGGTAAAAATGAGGTGACCAGATGTCCCAGTTTTTCTAGCAAAAATGTAGTGTCCCTATTTTCTTTCTTCCTATATGGGTCACTCTATCCCAGGTTTCAAATCTCTGTCAAACATCAAAGAAATGGCAACTCTGCAAGGAAAATCTGAGAGAAATTTTCCTGAAAGCAGCAGGTTTGGGTTTCCAATATTTATAACAACTTTTCAGCTTTATATAAATTAAATCTTTTGGGATAAAAACAACAGCAACACAAAAATACAAAGGAAAGTTTAAAAAAGCAAATTAGATCTCTTCTACAGCCTCCAATGCAGTTCCACTCACACAGTCTGCCAAGAGCATTTTAATATAATAGTCATTAATCCACAGACCTGTAGCTGGTATATGGAATTACATAATGCTTCTAATACTTCTGTTTGTTACTTGCCTAATCCCCGTACACTGTGATGGTGAAAAGAAGGCGTTCAGTATTGACACCTGGAGTTGAACAGGGAGAAGACTAGTCCAGAGCTGCTTTGAAAGTGTAGATAAGCAAGGGTGAGGAAGATTTTTGATGGCACAAAAATCAAATAGGGGGTCATATTAAAAGGAGGAAAGACCAAGTTGTCCAGATTTTGTTTGCATTTCTAATATTTGAAAAATTTGCCTTCCTATTAAAAGTTAAGCTTGTAGTTAAACAACAGTTGCCTCTTACCATGTGTGCTGGTTCTGGCTGGGGTAGAGTTAACTTTGTTCACAGTGGCTGTATGGGTCTATGCTTTGGATCTATGCTGAACATTGGGTTGATAGCAGAGAGATATTTGTGTTATTGCTGAGCAGTGTTTACAGAGCTAAGGACTTTCCTGCTTCTTATACTACTCCTTTGGCAAAGGAAGCTGGGAGGAAACACAGCCAGGCCAGGCACCCCAATTAACCAAAGGGATATTCCAGACTGTAAGACCACAGCGTTTAAATGTAAGGGGTTTACCAAGGTCCTGGTAGTCGTGGTTAAATGGACCAAACAAATACTGACCAGATATTCTCAAGTGTCAAAATTAGTTTACTGGCAAAATACAAAAAATCAAGGAACTTTGGCAAAAGCTTTAGTACAACATGCAATTAACAGAAAGCACTTCTCACAGTATTAGTTTGGCCCGTTCAACTTAGCAAACGTTAAACCTGTTTGATGTTAAGTTACCCAAAATGTTCTGAGAAAAGGGAATTTGAAGAAGGAAGAGAGAATGAGAGAAAAGAAATACACACATATAGGACCAACTCCTGGGTTCCAGCATGGATCAAAGTCCAGTAGAGGGTAAGATCAAGACCCACTCATTTCATGCTCAGCCTTAAATACCCAATGGCCTCTGTGGGCCCACCCCCTAGGAGGGAGTTGTGGTCACTCAGGAGTGGGGTTAGCACTGTCTCTGCTGTGTCAATGATTGACAGCTCTGCCAGGCTGGCATACAAGCTCCAGGCCTGCTGGGGTGGCAGGGCAAGGCATGACCTGCCTCCCTGCCACACCCCACAAGCATCCCAAAATGTCTTGAGATGTCAACCTTTCCATTTCTGGCATGGCCCATGTGCTCAGGACATGCTCCGTATGCAAAGTGACCGGAGGAAGGAGGGGACTTTTGGAGTGATGGCATTTGTTTTCCCAAGTCACTGTTACTCGTGGAGGAGTCCTGCTCTCCCAGGAACACCTGTTTGCCCATGGAAGTGGTCAATGAATTCCTTATTTTGCTTTTTGCAGGTATGGCTTTTGGTTTCCCTATTAAGTTGTCTTTAACTCAATCCATGAGTTTTTTCCAGTTCTCTTCCTGATCATGGTGGATGGGGATTATTATGACCTGCCCCTGAAGGAGGGTTAACTATAGTTCTTATTAAAAATAGATCCTTTCAGGCAGATTACAATGAAACAGCACTAAATGAACAGTGTTTATAAATATATATATAGCAGGTTTATTTCGGAACAATTTGGTTGCAATGGAAAGGAAGTATGTAGTCAGTTGGCTATTATCTGTAGAAATATAGCAATAGGAAAACATAAAAATAACATTTAAGAAAAAGTACAAGGAAAAGAAAGAGAGAGGAAGGAAGGATATCAGTAGAAAGATACCACCACCCATGGATTGATCCAGATGAGATTTGATTGTTGCAATTTCTGTTGCAGTGTCTGTTGATTGAAATGTTGTCCAGTCTTGATCCATTGGGAGTGGGGGAAGGCCTGCCAAACAAAATATTCAGTGAGCTAATAGATGCTCAGGGTCAGGTGGAAGGCCCAGGCAACTCCCCTGGCTGGGGGCTAGTTTTACATTGTCTGATATAACACTGAGGATCATGTGCAGTCCTCTGGTGGGAGGACCCAGAAATAAGTCTGGGGATGCTTCAGGGGTCTTTGATGGTTTATGACACCAAACACATGACAGCTGTTTCTCATGTCAACATAGCTGAGCCAGCTATGCCCCATTGGAAAGGATGAATAACTTTAGGCCTTTGTGTGAATGTCCCAATACCTTCCCTGAGGGGAGTTTTATACTTGGACCAGTTGTGTTAAGGAAACCACAGGCATAATAAAAAAGCACTATCCCACCTTGCAAGATCTTATTCTTATTGGCCTCTTCCCCTATCTGGCTTAAAACTCAGCTTGTTGCTAACAAGGGTTGGTTTGTTGAGTCAACCCCTGGTGGTGGGTGTGCACCCTGTCTGCACCTGGGCTGCTCTTACACAGATCAGAGGTTTCACCACATCCAGAATCCCTCCTCCTGCCCTTCAGCTGGGGGGGTGTGTGCAAACCTGGCCTCAACAAAGAACCTGCTGCTTTTGCAAATGGGCAATTGTTTGAGTCATTAATCTTTAACATTTCAGTCTCTCACAGGGACTGAGCCAGCAGCTGTGTGGGACTTCTGGCTGGGGTTAAGCTACAACACCAATAAAAAGCAACTGCAGCTGACATGTTTACAGGAAAACTGGTTGAGTGGAAGCCAGTAAATGTCACTAGAAGGTGAGTGGGGAGTCGCCTGTGTAGTACAAGTTTGTTGGAAATCTACTTCTAAAACACACCAGGGTTGGGAGATTAATATATGTCCATGAGGTGATTACTCATTTGTTATTTCTTTCCTGGGTATAACCTATATTATCTCCTTTGATATCCACCCCGATTTTTAAAATTTATTTGAGGTTAGAGTGGATTATAACCTTCTGGAGGGCAAGTGGGTAGGGAGAATATACTCACTTGTTGTAGCAAGGAGTATTACTTACATGGGTATATGCAGATTCATTTCAATTCTATGGGGATTAAAAGAAGACCTCAAGACAATGTTTGTAAAGCATTTATCTCTAGCCTTTTAAACTCTGTTCTTGTAAGGGTTAAATTTGTATATTCCAGCCCTCAGACCAGTGTACTGCTCAAGGAACACTGCTTGGAGCAGAAGCTGAATTAATTAATTATTTCAATTAATAACACCGTTTTAGGAATTTTAGGATGTCCTTTCAATTTTTCTAGTGCTAAATAAAATTTGAATGTAGAGATATTAATTTGACATTAGCACGTTTTTACATCATTACCATAAGAAGCCTTTTTTTTCTGAGGCAATGAGTCAAAGCAAAAATCAGTATCTGATTTGTTGTTTGCTTGTCTATTCAACAAAGTTCATTCATCTTCTATAAAATACAATAACTATTTCATGAAGAGGTAGTATGCTGATAAAAAAGAAATCTTTGAAAGCTAAGACTGATGTATGTTGTATTTGAGAGATAAACACTCAAAGAGGATTCAAGCACAAGGCTGTCTGTCTGCATCTTGATTGCCCAGCAGCTGTCACAGACGAAGAATATCAGCTTCTACCACCGAAGAGGAGTTGGCACTTTGCATCCTCTCTCCACTTTCTAAGTAACCAGGAATCACCTTATCCGTAATGCTCTGTGGCTGGGTGAATTGTGAAGAAAGGGTAAAATTTACCCCTTTGATTTTTGTCATTGTTTTCCCTCAGGAATATGTACAAAATAATGAGAGAGATTCCTATAGGGATTCCTGCACTCCAAAGTGTGACTGGTGCCTTTGCCTCTCTCTGTCATATAGTTGTTTATTTTTAAGGTTTTCAAAATTACACATTATAGCCCAATCCAAGGAACCAATTTTCGCTACAAACAAAAGATGTTTCAGAAAGTAATAATTTTGACTGAATTTGTCTCTCACATCAATAACACATTAGAGTGACTCCTCTAGCATAAATGGGTTACTTTAAGCATTGTCCAGGACCAAGCACACAGTTGTGCTTACACTTACTTATAATACCAAATAGATCCCTTCTTTAAGCTGTTTCTAGGACAACATGTTATTTTCAGGAAGAAAAAAGTGCCAGATTCTTGTTCTACTTCCTGAAAACTAATCAAAGTCTTTTTCTCTGTTGCCACAGCCCCTGGCACTCACAATATGCTTCCACAGTTGGGCAGTTGTCGAGACAAAACCACTGTCTGGTGAGCGAACCGTGGCTGTCTCACAATTTACCTGCCCTTCTCCATCTGTCTCCACTCACCAGCTGTGCTTGAGCCCTTCAGGCAGGGACAGAAGAATTGGATGTACATAAAGTATCTCTTCAGTGCGACCAGTGTAAATAATTGTGTTGAGGTTCTCCAGGAGACAGAGAAGGAAGACAGATGCACTATTAAACTAACCCCCATCAAGAGGGAAAGAGCACAAATGATCCTTTTATCCAGTTAGATTAGAAGTTAGAGAGTTCAAACACTCTGTGCCCCTCTTTGGCTTCCACAAAACTGTATCAGGAACCAAAGGTGTCTGACAACTACAATTCCCTCTTACAGGTTTTTGTCAGGCTCTGTAGAAGTCTATTTCAGAGTCTTTGGTGCTGAGAGACTGACAAACACTAGGACTGTTATTTATTACATCAGCTACCAAATGGATTTGAATGCCCGTTTCCTTCAGCTCGTCTTCCTCCCAACACCAAATGTAGAGCTGCTGCAAACTTTAGTACATTTAAAATGACTACAGATAGTGAGGAAGGGTAGAATTTGTCAGAGATGATCATATTCATTTTGCAAAAGTAAGTTTATTGTACTTGGTGTGGCAATAAGAAAGCTAGGCTAGCTGGCCAGTCAGCCCTAAGAAATAGTGAACAGCATCTGTTTAAGTCTCTGAAGTAACACAATTCATGCATGGCATTAGGTTATGTTGCATCATTTAACACAACATAAACCTCACTTACCTTTTCCTCCCTTTGCCACTTTCTTCCAGTTTATTCTCACTCCAACTGGCTGCAAAAATGCATAACTGTCTTTGCTGCTTTAAAACTCCAGGGTTTCCCCCTCTACCTATTTCAGCTAATGTAATTTTTTTGTGTACTGCCTTCCTGGGAACCACTGAAGCCACATCCAAGAAGTGTTATCTCTCCCTTATGCATCTCATCATAAGACTTCTTAGTGGGTTTTTTTGTCTGAAGTCCTATACAAAACTAAATTGCATTGTTATATCTGAGACATTGTCATACAGGAAGAGGCACAAATCATACTTAACCAAATTTAATGAAAGATTGCCATCAGGTGTCTAAATGTCTCACTTGCCTGTTTAGTTGAGTTATGGCAAACAATAGTACTCAGAAATTTAACATACGTAACAATTCAACAGTTTTTTTATAATCTGGACCTGTTTTGTGCAAGCTCTATTGAACTAATTTATAATAATGGGATTGAAAACAGCCTAATTCAAATATAAAATAGATAGAAACATTTCTTATTTTTCTTGTTTCAGAATGATTGCTTCATTTAGAAATATTAATAATCTGATAACTGAGACTCTTCATTATAACATAATGCTCAGTTGCATAGGGAGCTGTTTTTTATTCAGTGGGTTACACTGCAGGGTATCATGGGGGAGAAGATGTATTAGCCTGTATTCAGAGTTTATATAAAAAAACAAAACTGCAGAATAATAGAATTGCATCTTTTATATAGTGCTGCTATTTGAAAACAGAAGGGCAAGTTTTAACTGGGAAATTCTAATCAGTATCTGCTAGAAAAGTCACATGAGCATTTACCCATGTGCCTGTCTGCCTTGCCACACATTTGGGGTATGTCAGCTAAGCAGTTCCTAATAACATTCATTCAAAACAGAGGGGCCATCAGAAACCGTTCTTGTCTGTGCAATTTTATGGCTTCTGCCACATGTTTCTCACACTCCAAATATTTTTCATTTATTTCAGAGGGAGAACCTGCACTGTTAAACAGGTTTCAGTATTACAGTATGTATGATGAACAAAGGCAGAGATAAAATGATGAAAGCGATGAACCAAAAAAAAAGACCAACCACAAATTTACTGGAGTTAAGCACATCCATATAGTGCATTTTCAGAGCACAGGGATGGTCTGCACTGAGGAGTGCTGCATCTGTAGTCTACACAGTATACTCAGATCTACACAGGTACTGCAGATGTGAACGGCAGAAATAGAAGCTGCATATAAGAAGCAGCCGCTCGCTGCTCTTCCAGAGTTAATTAGCTCTTCTCTTCAGATGAGCTAATTAGCCTGGGCACAGCCCTGCACCGACACAACCATACCAGTGCTGGAGCTGACTCATTATCTGGCTTGATATCCTCTTCATTCATTTATGTGAATACTTGCACAGCTCTGAAGAAAAGTGTGCCTTGGTAGTTAGCTTCTGCACTAATTAGTGTCTGAACATTTTATGAAATGTGGAACGATTTCAAGAGGAAAAGAAAATCAATGTCTCAAAGCTTAGTGGTTAGAACAGTCACCTATAAGGAGGGAGGAAAGCAGATCAAATTCTTGTTTTCAGAAGCAGGTTTAGGTAACACACTTCTAAGTTCATTTTATCATGGTTATCAAAAATGCTCTCAAAAGATATAGAATCATAGAACCTAAAACAAATGGAGCTATGGGGGGATTGGGGTTTTTTTTGTTGTTCTTTGAAATGCTTGGTTCTTCCACTAAACCAAAATTCAATTACTAGCAGAGCCCTAATAGCAAATACAGATTACTGACTGCACTTGAGGCCAACCACAATGAACTGCTGCCTGAGGGTTAAACCCATTCCTGGGATTAGGTAATATTGCCTGAAGCCAATTGTAAAGAGCATTTTAATACTTTTGAGCAATAGTTTGCTGCAATTTCCCTCAGACCCAGTCAGTGATTAATTAACCTTTTAGAATCTTCTGGGTTAATGGAAAGTTTGCTCTGGAAAGCTCCACAGATTGAAACATGAACCAAGATCATCATCCACAATACCAGAATATACATAATCTTGGAAGACAAACCACAGTTTTCAATGCTTGTTAGGCTCTTGCTTCAGCCTGAGGACAGTAATATCCCCTATTTGTAGTCAAATGAGCTTGAGTGACGTTATCTTAAATACTAAGAGTGGTTTTTGCATGTATAAAATAACCACTGTTTATCTTATAACAGAGACAACATGTCAGCTCAAATTCTACACGTTTTTACTCAATGCAGGCATAAGAAGGTCAGGAAATAGCTTCACGAGAGAAACATAGAAGTGGATACAAGCAAAGGAATGATTGTCTGTATTTCTACCCACCTCAAATCTTGTGGATGTTTGGATGTGGATTTATGCTGTGTCCAAGACAAGGAAGGATGTTTGTGAGTTGTGTTTGATGAATTGTATGCCTTCCAAATCCTAGGTTTATCTGGGTGAATAAGGTTTTGAGGTAAAAGCAAACTCCAAGCATATATTGGGAAAATAATTGCAGTCCTTAATAAAAGCATCTTCAAAAGATTATCAGCTCAACAAGTGCGAAGAGTAAGTAAAACAACACAATCCTACCAGATGCCTACTGACTGTCAGTAGCATGCTCATTGAAGGTTTCAGCATTCCTAAGTTCTGAAATGGCTGCAAGTTAAGAGACTGTATTAAATGCAGATCATTTCTCAATCCCTAACTCCAGCACTGCAGCAAGACATTTCAATGATGACACAATGAGTTACAGTCTGCCAGCTTGGCACAGATTCAAAGTGGCAGCAGCTGAGGTGTGCTTTAAAAATAGGGATTTTTTAAATTGGATTCAAAATCAATTAAAATCCCATTACAAACATAATTATAGTGGCACAAATCATGAAATAATATCTTTTACAATAAACTATAAAACTGAGGAAGCTTACATAATTAATACTATCTATTGCACAGATAGACCCATACCTTTCAATCACGTACAACATATATGTCAAGAGAATGCCTTTGGAAAGTAGAGAGTGTGTTTTCAACATGAGGTCAACATGTATTTCATAGGATTCTGAGTAGGTATCTCTAGGTAGATTTGATTCCCCTCCCCTCCTCAAAGTCCCATATTATCCATTGCTTTTGGAGATTGAATGCCAACATATCTATATTGTAAAACAACGAGACATGCAACATGATGGTCAGCAACTCAGTAAAGCTACTGGCCATACATCACATTTTTGATACCTGTAGAAGAAAGTAATCAGCCAATTTTCTGCTGGTGCAAAGTCAGTGCATGCCTTAGACAATGAAATCATGTCCTTTTTTATTTGAGAAGGAATGTGCTTTAATTGCTTTCTGACGGGAAAATAAGGGAGAAGATAAAGAAAAGAAAAAGCCAACATCTCTTACACTGAGGTCTCTCACACAATATTACATTTTTTCATTTATTTCATCATTAATTCCAGTTTTTTTGAGCTGTCAGACTTGGCCTGTTCTAGTAAAACCACCCCCATAGTTTCAAGTGCATTCAGTTCTTACACAGCATGCTCTAGGCAAAGTCATACTATTATCTGTTTATTTCCATGGTCTTGTAGATCTTTGTGCTGGTGTACTATGATGAGGAAATTAATGACTCACTCATTTTCCAAAGAGGTAAAATGAGAAAGACACCTTTAAATACAGTTCTTCAAATTTATAGTAAACTTAGCTTTTCAGTTTCTTCCTCACTAATCTTGTTTTACACAGCATTTTTAAAAACAATATTGCATTAGTAAAAGCTGCCAGCCACAATAAACTATCAGTTTTGCTTTTTTTAATATTTTGTGATGATGCTTTAAATACATATTTCTGTAAAGATTAGGCATATAATTTAATTGTCCTTGTATCAGACAAAAAAAAAACATGATTCCCCACAGCAGCCTATTGACTCCTTCAACCTTGCCTCTTGAAACCTTACTGAACACAGAAGCTGATACTGCAGGTTTTATATTTATAATGATTAATTAATTCTGCACTAAGCAATGTTCCTGACTGCAAGAACAAAATCCACTTTAGAAAACATAAATGACAGCTTGCCTAAAATAATTAACACCAGTGCTGATAGAATTGGGATGTTCTCCCTCTGCTTTACACTGGCGTATTTGAGAGAATTTAATTACTAATATTTCTGACTAGCAGAAGAATTGCATTAAAAAAAGCACTTGATGTGGCAGGATTGAAAGCTCATTCAAAATATGTTACAGAAATATAATGGGGATGGGATAAACCCCGGTTGAAAATGGAGATATAATTAACCCAGAGTTAAACATACTAGACTGTTTCTATTTTTTTCAAGAAAAGCAGATCACATTAAAAATAACCTGTGTGGAAGTGTCATCTCATTTCCCTGCCAGTTAAACAGCTAGATAGGGTTTGGCTGTGCAGCACAGCAACCTTGAACCCTTCCATCTCTGTGCAGAATAAGTCAGATAAGGTCTGTCCTGGTGGCAGGATGATTCTAGCAGTGGGCAAAGCATGTGTGGCTGCACAGCCTGGGAAGGACCATCCTTCCTCCACAGCTGCAGCAGGAGCTCTGCTCTCACTTTTCATTAGAGGTGGAGTTTTGCCTTTAGCGTGCTGAATAATGTTAACTTCTGTGTTGTTTTACATGAGGTCTTGAAACAGGACAAGTCTTCCCTGGAAGGGGACAGTGAGGGCTTCCTGTGGGTGAAATGGTATCCACCAATTTTAGCATTGTGAAACTCTTTACAGAATTTATTAACTTCAAGTTGTAAGCTCAAGTCACTGGTTCCTGTGATATAAACAAATGTAGCAGGAACACATGATATTGCTGTATTTCCTTCAAATTTCTGGAAAGATTACATAAAATTATGGTAAAAATGCAGACTCTCAGCTACAGAAACTAACATGGAGTTATTGTCACGCAGTCTCATTCAAAGTTAGAACTACTGTGAGTAAAAGGATGTGATAGTACCATCACGGCTTCCTTCTTGTTAATGTTTACCACACTACAGCCTCCCTATTTCACATGTTTATGGCTTAAAAATCAGAGGATGGGCAATGAAATTCCTGTGAGTCCATGATTATCCTTTTGTGCAAACCCGTATGGGTGATGGTTAATCAGGACTGACATACATTTCCACATTACCAAATTCATACCAAGGACCACGTGTTCCCTGGATGGAGCTCAGGAGCTGCAACATCAGGGCTACAAGTTTATAAACATGTAAATACTTACAGTACACCAGTACTTTTGTCTTAGATACTTTTCTTCCACAGTAGATGAAGGACCTGAGAGCTCAGGAAATCAGGTATTTTAGTGTGTCCTTCCTACCACTGGTGGATTTTTACCACAAATGTCATCCTTTCTGCTTTTATTGGTTAGGGCCATCACAGAAAATCTCTGCATTACCAAGGGCCCAATTGTGGAAGGGAGAAAGTCCATAAAGAGTAAATAGGCAGCCAGCTGGCCTGTGTTCCAACATGTTCCATCTCCTCTAGTGCCTTGCAGGAATATGTTTTGTCTACATACAGCCTTGCTTAAAGGTGCAATTTTCCATTGCCTGTAAACTCATCCCTCTCTTCTGAGTAGAAAAAGAGAGAACCAGAAGGCTTGATGTACTGAAACAAATGCAGGCAGATGTAAATTGTCTTCCTAAGGCAGGACATTCTCTACACCCTAGGTGGGATTCTTCCTAATAAGCAGTAAGGTTTGGAAAGGGCATAAGAATGCAATCTGTAACCTCTCTTTAGCTATTCCTGCTTAATACTAATTATTACTTAATAATGCAAAGCATTTATATTTCCTTGTAAATGTTAAAAGTGCTATAAAAGCATTAACTGTTTAATTCTCAGGACACCCTTATGAGGTGGGCATGTGAGTGTTATCTCCACTCCATACTTCTTTCCATAATAAGGGAACAATTAAAATTAAATTGATCAGCTAACTTTATAGAGACCCTAATTCCTACAAATAGGAAGTAATAGGCCTAAATGAGTATACTTCTGCGTGTTTAAAAGCAGTATTTGTCAGATGGATTGCAGCTGATTTTTCAATGTAATTAACTTTGTATCCAAAAATCAGCTTTATTGGTTCACTTCTAGTATATTAAGCACAATAGGAGGGATGCCCCATTTTCTCTGGCAATAATCAGGTTCCTTTCAGCCTTGTAATTGATTCAAGCAGGAACCATATTATTGTCTAGTAAAACAGAGCATCCCTCCTATTATCCCTTAAGTAGCAGTCGGTCTGGGAAGAAAACAGTTACAATGATATATGAAGTTAAGACAGATGCCAACTAAATAGATATCTGAGTAAGCTAAAAAGAAAGAATTAAATAGTTTGAAAAATCAATAAAAGGTACTACTTGAGCTAACCACTGTGCATCTCATCAACTAAACTCTCATTATTGTTCATATCCTGACTGCCCCAATAACATTATACCCTGCACAAACATGGCAAGCCCAATGGCCTCACAGTCTAATTTGTCAGCTTTCGTTTCTTTCCCGCAGTTTTTTTTTTTTTAATTTTCTCTCCTGTATTCTTGCTCCACTGCCCCCTATTTTGAAATCTCTACATCATTATGCTAGGGCACCCTACTGCTAAAGGATCAGAGGAGAAAAGAACTGATTCCACTGAACCCTCTGTTGCAGAGGCTCGGGTACAGAGTTCTGGCAAAACCAGCTTGGTCAGTATAATTTACATCTTTTTGGGTTTAATTAAATTATATGTGAGTGGTGAGTGTGAAAAAAAATGCTGTAGTTCTGCTGGGAAATAAGCACAAGGGAGACAGTACATTACTCTCAGGGGAAGGGGTCTCTGAAGGAAGATGGGTGTTAGGGGTAGCTAACAGAACTTGGACCCAGCAAGAGGAATGAGGGAAATATGTCTCTTCTGGACATGAATCTGATAAGTGGCTCATTTTCCATATCTGCAGTGGAATCTGTGGGAACTGAATCTGTAGCAGTAAGTGACTCCTTCAAGAACTGCCAGGACTACTCTAGGCTAGTATTGACAAAGGAAAGCAGGAATCTGCCAAGCACTGTTTTAGCCAAAACATAAGGATACCTGTTTCTTAATAATAACAAACTTTTCTGAAATAAGAAAAGGCAGTGATGTTTCCAGTGTTGGGTTCCTTCCTGATCAGGTTGGGACAATATACTCAGAAGAGAGGAGAGATAAGTGGCCTCTGGAGTTGCTCTGATCAGCAGAGAAATCTGTGCTACATATTCTGGGGCTAAGTTTGTGCTTGAAATTGTCACTTCTTCACACAAGGGAAGTCATAAGCCCAAGTTATGTTTCAACATATGTATTGTCTACTTACACCCCTGTGGCTTACAGGTTAAAAAAATTTCATCTTTCTGGAGAGCCTAGGAGGTCAGGTCTTTATTGGTGAACAGCTTCATTGGTGATGCAGCTTAAAGCACATCACATCCCAAGTGAGACAGTGCTGTCTGCACATGTAGTTCTCCTATGGTGTGCTCTGGTGAGAAATAAAGCACATGAACCCTCCCCTCCCAAGCCTTCAGCTCACACTGAACGTGAAGAGAGAGCATCCCCTGCGAGCACTCTCTGCTTGCATGACTGGACAGGAGCTGGGGAAGGTGACCTTGTAACGCTGCCAGGCATGAAACTGAGATTGTCCCCTTCCTGTGTGAAGCGCATTAGGATGAGTCACCTGCAGCATCAGTTGTCCCATTTCATTGTTTTGGAGAAACAGGGGAAACCCCAAGGGCAGACACTGCATTCAGCTGGGAAACATCAACTTTCTTCCCTGTGAGCTGGGGAAATGTCTCTGTCCTAATTTGAATACAACAGAAGGCTCTCGGTGCCAAAGCCCACGGCTCAGACCTCGTCCTGCACAAGCTGTACATATACTTAATGCAACTTCTGATGGAGAGGAGGGAGAAAAATACTCCCTTTTCAGCAGATTTGGCAACGTTGCAGCTATACTTGTTCTGATCTGTCCCTGAGCAGCTTTTATGCCTTTCTTTCTTCTTTGCCCCTTACAATACCCTCATTGAAAGAAAAATCTATCATCTGTTCATTCTCAAAAAGAGCCACTGTTGGTGGGAACCAGATGCCAATGATTCCAGGGCAGTTATTTTATGTTGCTAAATTTTAAGTAAGAGCATGACATGTGAAGTGAGGAGGAGGGAGGCCTGTTATTTTCTTGCAGCTAAATGTCATGCGCTTGACTTTTGTAGCTGCCGTCGCTACTTGTCAGAGTTACATATTTAGGAGGACATTTAAAATATTTACCAACTTCACTTTCACTCTCTTCAAGTCATCAGTTTAGCAGCAAATAATCAAAGGGATGAGTTAAAAGACAATTGGATAATGCTGGTCCAGTTCAGTAGTGATCTGCAGCTTGCATAACTCAAATATAGCTACTAAATGTGCTTAACACAATCCCTACTGTCTTCTCCTTTAGACATGGTATGACAGCTGCAGTCATGCAGCCTTCCAATTTCCCTCACTTATCCATGAGAGCAGGAATATCAAGTCCATTCCATTTGTCAAAAAGCTTTATTTAGGATAATTTGGCCCAAAAAGTTCTGATCAAGCAGATGCAGACAGCAGGGGATTGCAAACTTAAAGCCAAAAAAACTATTCTTGAAGGAACATAAGGCATTATTATGGTTAATGCATCTAAAATTTCCTTTTTAGTTTACAATATTAAACATAATGAATGCTCCCCAGGAGGGTTATTGACCAAGGCAGAACATCAAGAACATTATCTCAGTCTTGTACCACAATTTAAGAATAAATAATGATATTTTATTTTACCTTTCATCTTCTCTGTGAAACAGAAGGTCAACTTCTTTCCCACCTAATTTCAGAAGAAGGAAGTCCTTTCCACCCTTTATCTGAGATGCTTCTTAAAACCTTGATTATTATTCTAAGCAAGTCCCTTTTATAATAGTTTTAAGGCATTATCCTACTGATTCTATCAAATCCTTTCATGGATTCTGCTCTTGAAAGATTTGAGGTGGTGTTGCTACTCCTAATAAAGCTGGATGTAAATATAAAGAAAAAATATAAATAACCCCTCAATATTTTGATTTTATAATTTAAAAATTACATTTTATACACTTTTTTCTTTGGTTCTGCACTGTCCAGATTAGTGATGAATGTTAATTCAAGCATGGAAAAGTTATTATTCTCATATACAAGTGAATATACTTGGATACCAAAGTGACAGTCAAACCCTTTTCATTAGAGTGCATCATTTGCCTAGATAGGCCTGTGAAGAGACTAACTCTGTGCAAAGTGTTACAAGGAGCATAACGACTGTATTATTTCTTCATTTCATCTGATTTCTTCAGACAAGAAATCAGACCAGAAAGGCTGTCAATATCAATGAGACATCTTCTTTCCAAAAAACTGATAGTTTTCTTTGTCAATGAGATTTAGGCAGGCATTTATTGAATATCATTATCTGCATCTCCCAAAGCATTTTGGTGTAGGAGTACAGAAAGCTTTCCTGTATTAATTTCCCACATTCTGCTTTAATTTTCAATGTCTAAATTATTTGGGAGTTGTTTATTTAGTGTCCAAAAGTGAATATTGTCTGTTACCACTTTTATAGTGCTTAGGTCTGAAGGACCTGGGGACACCTGATCAGATGGGTTTATCTACTGCATCTACTGAACATGACTGAAAGTCTGCACGTGATTTCTTTTTTCCCTTTTTTTTTCCTTTTCTTTTTCTTGCCAGAATTAGGGTTTTCTTCTGAACGCAAATTACTGGGATTCTTTTTAAATTTTGTTTTAAGGTGAATTTTTGAGCTTCAATGAATACCAAAAAGGATGTTATTTTGTCACTAAGTAGCAATAAATCAAAACACCTTTTCCCCAGATAGTTAATCTTTGCTATTTTTAATTGTGACTTCGTCAATGACTGTCCTTTTGCCCACAGTGGAAGCAATTAACCTGCTTTATGAGTAAAGTCATTGAACTAGCAGCTGAGTGAAGTGGGCATCCTGGAAGTTCAAACAAAGCTACAAGGTTCTGTCCTGGAAGCAAAGGAAGTGACCTGGAAGCCAAGCTTAGCCTACTGCAAGTAAAATCCTAAGGAAAAAGGGTTGTGAGCTGGAAGAAAAGAGACTGAGCTTATTTAGTGGAAAGTGATGTGAAGCTTCGAGGATCAAGGAAACTGCTTTGGTTTGTCTCCATTCTTGAAGAAAAGATTAGATGCGCATGGGGCTAAATAAAACACATTATACAAAGAATATATTTGAGTTATAGCACTGATTTCTTAGCTCAGCGAAACTAAACCAGAAAACCACACATCCATAAGACCTTGGAAATGGGTAAAAGGGAGCAAAATTATTGTAACCTATATTACTGTCCGCCCTTTTTTCACTGATGCAGCTAGAACCTAGCTAGCTTCATACTCCATTTTAGTAAAAGCCTCAACAGAGATTTAGAATTACAGTAAATTCACGAATACAAGCCGCACTGACTATAAGCCGCATCTCTGGGTGTTGGCAAATATTTTGGTTTTGTCCATAGATAAGCCGCACACGAATATAAGCCGCTCTGTCGTTCGCAGCGAGGACCCGCGTGCAATTATTAACAGAACCGCGGGAGGGCGGGGTTTACTGGCTGAGCTAAGGCTGTGCAGGCTCGGCCCGCTAGGGGCCGCTGACGGGGCCAGGTGGTCCAGCCCGGTGCTGCCGCTCGGGGCCGGCCGCCGCTGCCCCTGGGCTCGGTCACCCCGGGTCGGCGCTGCCCTGCGGTGGCAGGCAGGGACGGAGCTTCCCCTGCTCCTACGGCAGCGGCGGCGGGCGGGGACGGAGCTTTCCCGCGCCCGTGGCGCCGGCAATGGCTGCGCGGGGCTCCCGTCGGCTCCCCGGGCCACAGCAATGGCGGCGCGCGCTTCCCCCCCCCTCCCTGGGCCGCAGCAATGGCGGCGCCGGCTTCCCCCCCCCCCTCCCCGGGCCGCAGCAATGGCGGCGCCGGCTTCCCCCCCCTCCCCGGGCCGCGGTAGGGGCGGCCCGGGTCCCCCCTCTCCTCCCCGGGCCGCGGTAGGGGCGGCCCGGGTCCCCCCTCTCCTCCCCGAGCTGCAGCAATGGCGGCGCCGGGCCCCCCCCCCCCCCGTCTCTCCCCTGGGCTGTGGCAGAGGAGGAAAGAGAGCTCTCCCGCCTCTCTCCCCGCCCCCCGTGCTGCCTACACGGAGCCAGGCTCCACCCGCGGTGCAACAAAGTAGCGATTTGTAACAATCGCAAAATGCCGACTTTGCAGCTGCTCGGCTCAGCACTCTGGCAGGCACTTCTGAGGTTGTATTAGCCGCTCCTGATTATTAGCCGCATTTCCGGTTTAGGAGCAAAATCTTAGTCAAATTGGTGCGGCTTGTATTCGTGAAATTACTGTACAAAAATATGTGGAACACATTTTTTTGTGGAACACATGCTGAAATACAGTAAAGAATGCCATTGCAGTTTACTCGCCTTTGGTACATAATGATCTTAATATAAAAGACTGAAGTATTATGAGATTTGACAGAATAAATAGATACATACCTCTCCTCTCCTTCCCTCAGAACCTCAGAATAAATGGCAAAGGCAGTTAAATGTGGAGGAGCTCATTAATCTGTCTGTGTCTGGATTGTCTTTCACAGATACCATGCTAATCAATGCCTGCAAGGTAGTTAGCATTGTGGTTATGTAAGCAGCACTGTACAGGCACAAAACCTACTGTTCTTTACTTGCACAGTGTTTGAACTAATATTTATTTAATTTTGTTTAATAGTGTCAGTAGGCAGTCAGAAACTGTTAGCCTTCTTTTTGTAGCAGGTGAGTGAATTGAAATCATAAAACAACACAATTAGTGGAAGTTTTTCTCTGAAAATTCCTCACTCTGGAGTTTAAATGCTGAAGAACATTTATGCAGAAAAAAAATATTGCACTTTACCCCTATTTCCCTGGTGCTGTGAGAAAGGAAGGAGACAAACTCCCTTAATGTTGCCCTTAGTGTGGTAAAATGCTTTTTATCCTTCCAGTTTATAAAGCAGGAAATTGTAAGTGCATTTTTCATGGCAACAAATAAATACTGTACATCTTTAATTAGCAATGTCTATCAGTGTTGAGGCTAATGCAGACATAAATAAAAGCCAAAAATGCTGCTATGAATCCAGTATAAAGAAAAGCATAGATGTAAAGATTAATAAACTAAAGGAAATCAAAAAGTTTTTGTTGAGTGCCACTAACAGCTGCACTGAGAACAGCTACTCTTTCACTGAGGCATTAAGCTCAAAGCATTACAAACATGACAAAAAATGAAAGAGTTTTATACAGAACTAAGTATTGTTCAATGATAAAAATAGCTTTCTTCATTCTTGGTTAAACAGAAGGGAAGCACCCTAACAGTAGTAAAGGTCCTTATCAGCAGAGAACAATAAAAAACTGATGGAGGGAAGTAATCTTTCTCATCTCAGAGGACTACTACAGTTGTTATATTACTCTTGTTGCAGATTATCTATATGCAAGACTCTACAGTATCTTTCAGATTAATTTAGCACCTTAGGAATCCATTATACCTTTTGGGGAAGTGACTCAATTTGGAGACTCCTAGTGAGTGTAAATGAAGGCAGTAGCTTTCATCTCAGTACAACCTGCACGTCGTAAACATCTGAATGATGTGATGCCGTTGGGAGTTTTTTACAAATATTCAACAGCAGCAGTTGTATAAATCTCCACTATGATTTTGATACAAAAAATCAATAACATAAAAGGGTTGAATTTCCTGTTTGGGGAAGTGAAGGATTTAGAATCTCTCTCTCTCTCTGCTTCAGGCTGTTTATGTGGCTCCTGTTGCCACAGAGTCAGGCACAGGGACCCCCCTTTGCACCTCAGTTGAGGTTCTGTCCCTTGCCTTTGAAGCCCAGTGGCACAAGCTGTACTGATTGTATCACATCAGGGTGAGGCAGCAGCTCCTGAGAGACTGGAAAGCGAGGCTTTCTAGCTCCAAACAGAATTGGGGCCCTCTGTGTCAAAGCCCTTGGCAAATTTCTGAACACAATCATATGAGTTCATCTTACACATGGAAGCCATTGCTTCCACTATCCAACCCAGAATAAATTATTTTAAGGCATCATGTGCTGCTTTGAGTTGTTTGCAAAACCTCACAGTTCAATTGAGGCATAGATGTCCAGCTGTTATTACCTCTCTCTAAGAAATCTTTTATATTAACGTCACCATATTCCCTCTTGACTCAAGACTTGATGTTCCTAAAAGTTTAAATAATTGTCCATTGATCAGGTGGGAGATAAGAAATGGTGAGAATAATGGATTTATTGTGCTGCATGCAGAGTTTTGGACACAGCTTTGCCATATATATTACAAAAAGAAAGGTATGTGACAATTATAAATGTAATGTCTCCCAGCAGACAGATTTAGACTAAATGTGCTATGATGATTATTAAGAAAAATAATCAGAATGATTATAAAACTGAGAGTTTGTTTGAGTATGTGGAGGATGAATTTACTGTCAAATTAATGTAGAAGTAACTATCTAAGGAGACAAAACAAATACTTTAATTGCATAGTGCATGGTGTTTTGTCTGTTGTTCAGCTCTACAGTCATATATCAGATTGATTAGTGAATTTTAAACGCAGGAACTAGATACTACTATAGCTTGTGAGAAACAATTCCCTAACTAAAGGAAGAGAGGCATTCAGAGAGCCAAAGTTGTCAGTCATAAACTGGCAACCAAGCTGCAGCACTTCCCCAGTACTAATAAAAGTGCTTCTGTTCCAGCTACATGGAGTTCTCTTTGCTCTGGACCTATACATACTTCTCAGGAGAAGATAAATTCATGTGTAATGTATCACTGGTTTTCAATTTTATCGTGATGAACCCACAGGGTGAATTGCATAGTCCATCCTGTGTTTTACAGAAAAGTTAAATTACAATGTGCCCTCTATGTGGTCCAGGGGATATTGATTAAACTGCTTCAGAGTTTGAAGAATAAAAAAAAAATGTACTGATTTTCCTCATCTACATCTCTTCTTCTCATCTTCCCATTTTGTGGTAATAATTAGTTTGCAGAAGTCAACAAGACATTTTCTTGCTTGAAGTATCACACTTGTGATTTTATAAGAAATTTCAGGAGATCTGGGAGTGTATCCTTCACTTAACAGAATGTCTTTGGGAGCTCTTGCTCCTCATTCTTTTCTTAGCTTGAGTAGCAGACATTGTCTTAATGCCTGTTTGCTTGCAACTTGTAAGCACATAGATCTGTGAAAAAAAAAAGCCCACAGAGACATTCTAATATTGCAGGGTAAGCTGAAGTGAGAAATATTTAATGCCATTCCAGAGATTCACTGGCAAAAAGCTGCAAATGAAAATTATTACAATGAATATAAAATTATTATAAAACTGTCACATTTCTAATATTTCATATCACTTCTGACCATAAGCTCCACAGCTATAAAAGCAATATCTTTTGCTCTTCCATGTGCACAGATGATGGTTTGCATTCTTCAGGGTTTATCACGTTAAAATGCCTTTAATTATGTCCCAGACAGCTGTTCAGAATGTACTCTTAAACTTCTTCAAGGTCAAAAACCTTACTTCTTTTTGATCCTCAGATCATCATTCCATGGTTTCTGCTACACTCACGTAATATCTGTACTGTTCTTGGGAATCCTTGCACAGCCCCACAGGCCACACTGGCACATGACTTCATCAACTGCCCCTAAAAGTTCAGATGCTGATGTGCTGATGTGCTGAGGATCCTTTGCTAATCCTTAAAGGTCAGATAGCTTGAAAACTTTATGCATGTTCTTATTTCATATTTGAAAAAGGTAGTAATACTGTTAAGGTACCCTTTCTCTTCCCCCCCGCCTTCCCCTGTGCCTGGGGACACGAAATCAAACACATGGTAAACAGAAGAAGCATCTTACAGACCTGTGTTTCAATGGCATATTCTAATGAAAATGCAGACAACAGCATTGGTTCCGACCACACCCATAGCTGGGCACCTTGTGACCCCCAGCCTGTGCATGGTTTGTGTTGAATTTAAAGAATTGCTAGTTGTGTGGCACACACTAATAGACTCTACTCCCAAACCATTGCTTCAAACTCAGACACACAAACTCAAGAATCTTCTTCATGGATCACTGCACTTGTTAGCAAATATCTAGTAGGATAAATTGTATATTACAGGACTGTCCAATAGCTCGGCTATATTTAAATCTTTCAGTGTTTCTATTATTATAACGCCCCTTTCTGAGGGAATGATAGCATCTACCAGTTTTTTAAAAAGTGATATAAATTGTTATTTTTTCTTTAAGTACATATGCTCCTTATGAAATATTCTGACCAGTGTATATGCTAGGAACTTCAAGGAAGAAAACTTCTACAATCTGAAGCAATTCCAAACTTCCCCAGTCTTTATAACCTCCCTTGCAGTGTCCTCAGAGAAACACAGAGGTCCATTGTGAATAAATTACTGCAAATATGCTTCAGTTCATTAATTGAATCCATAATAAAATTAACTTCTTAAAAAGTGCAAGCTACTATACACAGTAAGATAAACAAATCTATTGACTCTGTTAAATATAAATTTAAGGGCTGTCTTTAAAACCAAACTGAATGTACATCTATATTTCATTCACATAAGTATGAGTCAGAAAAGGAACAGTCCCTTTGAAATGAACAAAAAATTAGCATAACAATTAAATAAAATGCAGACATTGGAAAAAAATGACCTTAACTTTCATTTAAGATAATAGCTAAGTATAACAACCCTCCCACTCCCAACAAACTTTCCAGTATGGATATAATATTCAACAAATAACAAGTCATGTCTTATCAAATCTATCTTATACAGACTTTACACCGTTATTCTAATACAAAATTACTATTTTATTCTCCTGATCACTTAAAGGACAGTTTTCCTTACAAGCAATTTAAACAGGGCTATAATTTTTAATTTGTTACTGGAAGGATATAACAACATATATTCTTGTACTCTTTAGAAAATGGAATTTTATAATTTTCTTTCTTGGTAAGAGTTACATACTTACTTCTCTTCCTATTCTACTAAATTTGAATGCAATGTGAGTTTAAATGTTACCTTCAGAAGATAGATCTAATCCAAAAAGAAAAATATAAACAATGTGCAAGATGCAATGTCAATAAGAAAACATAATGGATCACAATAGATAGGATAAATAAATCATTGTTTAACTTGTTTATCAATGATTTGGATGAAGGTCCAGATGCCTCCTCAGCAAGTTCATGGATGACACAAACCTGGGAGAAGCTTTGGGCTGAGCCCCCTGAGAACTGTGCAGCCCTTCAGAAGGACCTGGGCAGGGTGGAGAGATGGGCAGAAAGGAACCCATTTGAAATTCAACAAAGGCAAATGCAGGGTCCTGCACCAGGAGAAGAGTAACCCAGGGACCAGCCCAGGCTGGGGGCCAAACTGCTGGGGAGCAGCTCTGCAGAGAAGGACCTGGGGGTCCTGGTGGACATCAAATGTCCCTGAGCCAGCAGTGCCCTTGTTGCCAAGAGGGCCAATGGTACCCTGGGGTGCATTAGGGAGAGCACTGCCAGCACATCAAGGCTGGTGATCCTGCCCCTCTACTCAGCCTAGTGAAGTTCATCTGGAGTGCTGTGTCCAGCTCTGGGCTCCTCAGGACAAGAGAGACATGGAGCTCCTGGAGCAGGTCCAGAGCAGGGTGACAGAGATGATGAAGGGACTGGAGCATCTCTGCTACGAGGACAGGCTGAGGGAGCTGGGGCTGTTCAGCCTTGAGAAGAGACAACTGACAGGGGAGCTCATCAACGTCTGTCAGTACCTGAAGGGAGGTGTCAGAGGATGGAGCCAGGCTCTGCTCAGTGCTGCCAAGAAACAGGACAAGAGGCAGTGGGCAGAAGCTGATGCAGAGGAAGTTCCACCTAAGTATGAGGGAGAACTTCTTTACTGTGTATGTAACTGTACATGGAACAGGTTGCCCAGAAATGTTGTGAGTCTCCCTCACTGGAGAAATTCAAGAACCACCTGGACACAATCCTGTGCCATGTGCTGTAGAATGACCCTGCTTGAGCAGGTAGGTTGGACCAGATAACCAACCCATTGTAGCCCCTTCCAACCTGACCCCTTCTGTGATTCTGTGATTACGGAATTGGTGCATATACAGATGGACATACAGCAGCTAGATACACTTATGAACTATTCCTGAGTTGAATATGACTTAGTTTTGTATTTTTGCATATATTTTCTTTTGAAACCTTCATGGTCAGGAGTGACTGTCTATTAAACGATCCTAGAGATATATCTACAAAATGAATAAGAAGTTTAAAAAGACCGGTTATATAGGGTTTGTTAATTTACATTTTTGTGGTGTCAAGTTGAAAGGGATGTATTTTTACATAGGAATGATACCACTGATTACTCAAAAGTCAGTAGTCTATTTTTACAATAATTCCCTCTTCTCTTCCTGACCTGCAGTAATATTAAATAATTAGATTTTAAATGTCCTTTGCAATATTTCTAGATGATACAGTGCCCTTTAAAACCAAACATTATTTATAGCACAAAAAGCACGAAGATTCCTGACCCAGAACTATATCATTAGAGGAGACTGAAAGAAGCTAGTCCATCAAAGTGTAGGATATTAAACAGCTTTGTTTTTCTAGAAAATGCATAATCAGCCCTTCAAACTTTTGTTGTGTTACCTGTAATTAATACTAATTAAGGCTGAGGCTCTCAAATATGAAATGGTTGAGAAAATCTGCAGGGTTTGGTTTCCTATTTGTCAACTTTTATTTGAAAACAGCAGGTTAAATTCCGATCTGAGGAACATTTAGCCTCAAACTATCACACAGATTGTTTTGTATCTATGTAATTGCCATATTGCTTTGGTCAAAACTCCTTAACACTTTTTATTGCTAATTTTGGCAATAAACCTGTTAATTAGTTAATTGTAAAACATTAGTGAATCAAGTAAAAAGGATCCATCTGTTTATAAAATAAGATTTCTTCTGGGCATAACATTTACAAACCACAGTGGTAGACACCATACATCTATTTATTGATAAAGTCTCTCACTCCCTTTAGAGCTAAAATGTGACTTTGAAGAAGATTTGTAATACATCATGCACAGTTAATACCAACACAATCTTAATATCATCAGGAGGACTAGAGAGAGCGGTGGAGAGACATAGTCCCTCTCTCCTTTATGCCACTGACGTGAACCTGGTGTGGACTGATAGCAGCCACAGAGGCGGCTGAATGAAAGGCGCTCAGTTCTCAGAGCAAACTCACAGTATCTCCAGCTGGAGAAGAGTTTTAGGAATACAGCACATCTACCATTGTCATAAGGATTATTTCCATGGGCAGACTTAGAAACCAAATGATGTGCCAGGTTTGAGGGAATTTTGCTATTGACTTGAATGAGAGCAGGATCATAGATTTTTTCAGGTGAATGTGTAAGTAGTCTAGGAATCTTACACTGCTGCTACTTATCTCTTCCATGGCCAATTAAATAGGCTTCTTTTCTCAGAACTGTCAATGTGGCAGCTTTCATGAGCACTAAATTAATCCTTTAAAGGAAAAATATATTAAAAAAATGTAATATCATTTCTGATTTAAAGATACTGTAAAAAAGACCTCTTTTCAATACAGAAAACAATCTCTTGTATATTCATGTGGATTACAGAGTAGTTTTCATACCAAAATATTACATTTCTTTTATCAGAGCAAAGTAAAGATGATACAATATTCTCAACTGAGATTAAAATATATAAAAATGGAATATTGATAGCAACATATAATATAAAGTAAAGGAGGATTGGATGATGTACTATGGGAGCTGATAAGAATTATATGGCTTCTAGCAGAGAAGTAAAATGACATAAAAAGATACAGACTGATGGCAATAGGAAATGCATCTATAAGGAGATCACAGGAGTAAACAGAGAATACTTTGTATAACAGCAGACAAGCATTTAAGGGATATTGATAATTGAATTATGCATTGTAGCGAGGTGGAGTAGACTGATGCTTCTAAATGCTAAAAAGAGAGCTGAGGGATCTCAGCCTGGAGTGGTAGCCTCCATTGCCCCAGGTCTTTCCCCAAGAGTTTTAAAATCTGTATAAAACAGATTGCTAACAGCTGTTTTATTGGTGGCCATTGGGGCCCACTTATTCCACTTTGGATACAAGGAAGGTGCAAATGGATCCTTAAAAAGATGGGTAAATAGACCAAGTTAAGAGTGGAAAATCATATGAGACTCACTCCAGAAGCTGTGGAGAAAACTACTCTACATTTCTCATGCAGGGAGAAAAGGTTGCCTTAGTGTGTGACTAATCTAGACCTCTCATCTAAAATCAGAAACCTAATGAAATCTATTCATCTAGACAGCCTGTAAGGTTAAAGGAGAGAGCACGGTTTGGACTTCCCATCTTTCATCTCTGTCTTGGGGTGGATATGGCCTTCAGGCTGCAGTTAATGTTGAGGTAGAAACCAAGCAGCACACCAGTGGAGAAACCCAGGACCATGTTTAAGAAATTACTGACATGATTTGAAATCAAGGCCCAGATGCAGTTCAGGCCCCTCACCAGCATCTCACCCATGCTGGCCGTGGCTGTGCCCTGGACTGGGTGAGATGATACAGCCCAGGAGCCCCCTCGTCTGCCTTGCCTCCAGTATGAAGCTGGCCGTACTGCTGGCTGAAGAGCTTAATAATAATTTAAGTAGATACAATTGGGAGGCCTGCCTGCTTTCCAGATATCTAACCTCTGCAGCAGCATTTGGAGCCTGGAGCAAGAAGTCTGAGTTACCCTGCACAGCACCCACCAAAAGAGGGGGTTCTACAAGAGGGTATGTCGTTTGGGCATAGACCCCACTGCTAGCTTGAGCAGGCAGTCAGAGAGCTCAAAGCTCTGGGCTTCTCCACCTGTGATTCCACAGATCCTGTTGTAGGAGTTAGGACACTGCAGGTGTATGAGGGACACACTTTCTGTCATGGTTTGGGAATGGCATTTTCCAGTTTAATACTCCTGTTGAAACCATGTTGCTGCTTACTCCCCCTTCCCCTCTGACTGAGAGCACACAAAAGGCAAAGATCACAGGTTGAGATAAGAACGATTTACTGGAAACAACACCAATGGGATAGGAAAATGAATAGAGACAGCAGCAATATTAATAACAAGAGGTATAAAACAAAGAAACCAAAAAAGTGATACCAATTTGGCTCTTCCTTGCCACATTTTCTCCTAACCAGAAAGAACACTCCTCAGAAGTGAGAGAATTCCTTCTGCCCACCCAGTTACCTGCAATGATGTGAGGGGGCATAGAATAACATCTGGGTCCTGGCCACATCCCCTCAGCAACTCCTTCTCCTGGCTAATGCAAAAAATCAACCTATCTTGGCTTAAAGCACTTCTCACTTTCCTGGTGAGACACAGGATTGGTGGTACATTACTGCATGAAGGAGGTGGAGGCGATGGAAATAAAATACAGCGAGAGAAGGCTGGCATGAAACAAATCCACAGAATAAGGGACGAACACCTTCCTGGCAGAAATTTCTTTACAAGCTCGCAATGACTGAGACTGCTCGTCGGGTATGACCCGTCTTTTTCTGAACTCAGATATGAGACCCACTGCCATGAGGTGTCTGATGGGGAGCAAAATGAATTATTTGTGAGAAGGGGAAGGGAACAACTCACAGCACTAACCTTAAGTTGGGAAAATGTCCTTTGTGCAATGTCAGAATTTTAAATGGGGAAATATTAATTTGATCTTAAACCACTGATGTGCTTTTGAAACAGGCTGCAGTGATCCAGTGGGGCCACAGCTGCTAGAGGTGACCTGGGGAGTGGGGGCACAGGCAGATCTATAGAAAGTCTGGGTGGCAGGATGGAGCTGAGAAGCTCATTTATAAATCCCAGCTCTGGGAATGCATGGTCAGAATATGTTTCACTGACATTTGAAGTTAACTTTGGCTTCGTGTGTCATTTTGAGCAATATTTCCCAGACCAGGCTTTTTAAGAAGGGGGCATAGCATGCTGCTTCATTGCAGCTGCCTTGAATAGAAACTATTATGTAAAAACAAAAGAAACACCTCATCCAAAACACACACAAAAAGTCACACTACATGATAGACTTCTTTCAGAGTGGAAAACCAAATTATTCTGTATCCATCAGTCAAGGAATTTTAAAAGTCGTCTTAGGCACCTTAATTTGGAAGCACAGCAAGTAATACTTCTCCAAATATCATTATTGTTTGTAGGCTTGAAATGTAAATGTTTTACTAGCTACTTTTCCTGCAAAGCCTAGTACACTATTTCATTATTATATGGCTTCTTATAAAATTTGGTGACTGAGAATCTTAATTGTCACTATAAGCATCATTTACTGCATTAATTTTAAAATATATTGGCTATTCTTTTTAAAATAAGTTAGTGATATTTTAGGACAGGCTGGGAAACAACCATCCTTGAAAAGGCCAATTTAATAATTATAATAAAATTGGTGACAGAGTAAAAAGAATGGAATTACAGGAGGAAATCCACCAGTGAGAGCTTTAGCCTATTCAGAACTGTACTAATATAATAGACTGAAGAATTCAGGTCTATAAATTTCTGTCAATGTAGATTACCTATACAAGGTCTCATGCAACAGCCAAACTTAAACAGGGTCCTTGTACAGACCCTATGAACAGGAGTGAATTTTACCCTCAACAGTTGAAAAACTACCTTTCATTCTGATTGCATCAGAAAATTAATTTTCTCCATTCTCCAGCAAATTGGAAACTGGCTCTGTATAGATGTACAGTTGTTTGAATAACACAGTTCATACTGCATTCACAGATAATCTGCTTTCAGCCGAAATAGAGGATTTTTTACCATTTCCTTTGTAAAATCTGGTTAATAAAAATATTGACATGCACAGAGCATTAACTGATGTAAGTGGGAGTTATATAATGAAATAAGACTTTGACAATAACTTTTTTGAGACACATGAAGACACGTTAGTACAGAAGAAAATGAAGAAAAATGAAATGAAAATTACTGAAACCAAGAAAGCAGAGCTTTAGTAAAAAGAACAGTAAAGGGAGAATGAATGAACATAGAAAATGCAGCATTCTGGAGGTTTTGGGTAGCAACTGATGGCCAATACAAAGACATTTAGGCTACAGAAAATTTATACCAGATCACCAAAAAAAAAACCCCAAAAAACAAAACAATAAAAGCAGAGGAGAGAGACAGTAGAGCATTGAGTTGGAAAAGTAGTATTGAAGAGTATTGAGTACTATATCCTTAGAAAGCCTTCCAGTGATGGGGTTTGGAGTCCCATTCCTTGGCTAAAATAACTTCTCACATGGGGCCTGTATTCTTCTGCAGGAGTGTTGATTTCACTAAATATGCATATTGCATTCTCCTAATTATCCATCTCTTTGTATTAATGATGAAATAATACAATCTCCTATTTTCTCTAATTAAGTTTATTATGGAAGCATTTTTATGTGCCTATTTTTGAAAAATGAAATTTCATTAAAAGTCAGTGTATCAGATCTTATTAATTCTATTACATTAAAACATGAAACATTTCATCAGCAAAAAAAAAAGACTGAATCAAAACCAACCCCAGACTTTGATAATACAGATAAAAAAATCCAGTGCATTCACTCTTCAATCTCATTTTAAATACTGCAAAACTTTCCCCATACGAAGTTGTAAAATCAATAGAGAATGACTTATCACATTCTCCTACAGAAATATATTTTGTCTACTTTACTGGGGATTTTTTCCCCTGAAAACACTATGAAATACCAATGCATCTCACTAGGCCATTTTTTCTTCTTCTTGTAATTAGGAAAAACTAGATAAATAAATTGATATCAATTACCTTTGGGAAAACCAGGTTGGACTAAGAGACCTTGTAATAATTGGAATGGCAGTGCACTTTGCATGCTGTCAGTACTTAGTGACAATTTCTACAAGACAATTGATACATGGTGACGTTTTCTTTGTCATTGCTGGACACTAGGGACTTTAGTGTCAATGATTTTCTGCCATCATCTCAAAGTGATAGGGGCCTATGAATGACTGCAGCAAGATAAAGGATCCCTTGATATCCTGTAGAGGAATTGCAATGTTTTGCTGCTTTCCTGACATGTTCCATGGCTGTGACTCCAGGGCACACACGGCTGAATGGTTTTGCTGAGGTTTGGAGTCTTCTTGCTCCCATGAAGCTGCTGCTCAGCATCACTGGGGCACTGCTAGCACTAAGGACAGACCATGGGGGTGGCAGCAGCAGAAACACAGGGCTGACACACAGTGAGGGATTCCTGTTTCACTGCTCTAAAAAAGAGTCCTAACCCATTTGAACAGTTGTAGCAGAATATATTGACTGTGTCAGGTGACTGAAAATTTCACTTTTAAAGCACTCAACAGAAGCACTTGTAGCACATACCTGACTAATTGCTTTTTTTGGTTTTCTGTAATCCACAAATATATAATTTAATCTGTTTTCCTTGTACAGCAGTGCATCACTCTAGAAGGAATGAAAAGCACTGAAATTACAGATATGAATAATATCTTTTAGCCAAATTTCTTGTGTTGGAGTGACCGGGATACTGTTCTAAAGGTTTAGATAGAATAAAGGACTATTTCTGGTGAAACTTGATCCTGCCTATCCATTGACTTGGTATTGTTAATTACTGCAGCTAGGTTTCATAGGCCACATTTTTTTCTCCCAGGGCAATGTTGTATGTTCAAAGTCCATCCTCCTCTCTCTTGCAAAGAGAGTTCTCCTCTCACAGAGTCAGCTCTGTGCTGAGGGCAGACATTGTCTGGCATTAACAGAAATTTGTTAAGGAGCATTTCATCTGCCATTGTTCCTGATTTTGGAGAGCTGAGAATAGGGGACATTGCTCTTTTCTCAGTATAGTAGCAAAATGACCATTCTGGAAACAGTCCAGTGAAGATAATGAAAGTGCAGGTGCATCTCTCCTTTGAGGAACAGCTGAGAGAGTTGGACTGCTCTACCTGGTGAAAGCTTGAGGTGTGGAATCTTATCCAGGTGTGTAAATACCTGAAGAAAGAGTGCAAAGACAACAGAGCCAAGCTGTTTTCAGTGGTTCAGTGGGAATACAACTGGAGAGCAGAACTGCTAGTACTGCTCACTTGTTACAACCAAAGTGGATCTGTCAGCCATAGTAGGCCGCAAGCCTTGGCAAGAGTACAGTAATTTCACAATTATAAGCCGCACCATTTCGACTAAAATTTTGATCCCAACCCAGAAATGCGGCTTACACTCAGGAGCAGCTAATATATGAAAAAAGTTCTGCAATTTCCCAACCCGGAAGAGCAAGCCGAGGTGCTGAACCAAGTACCTGCCAGTAAAACCCAGGATTGTGCTATTGTTACAAATTGGTTACTCTCTTGCACGGTGGGTGGAGGCAGGCTCTATGCTGGCAGCGCGGGGGGGAAGCGGGGGATCCCTCCTGCCGGCCCTGCAGCCTGAAGGGGGGAAGCAGGGGGCTCCGTCCCCACCTTCCGCCACTGCCGCAGCTGCGGGCGGGCTCGGTCCCTCCCTCCTGCTGCAGGTGTGGGCAGGCTCCCGCCGGCACTGCAGGGCAGCACCGGGCCAGGGTGAGCGAGCCTGTGGGAGGCAGCAGAGGTGGCCGGCCCTGAGCGGCCCCACTGAGCGGCAGCGCCAAGCTGGGCCACCTGGCCCTGTTGGCAGCCATGAGCAGGCCGAGACTGCCTGGCCCTGAGCCAAACCAGTAAACCCCGCGATCCCGTGATTCCATTACTAATTTGTTACTTTGTTGCACGCGGGTCCTCGCTGCGAATGAGAGTGTGGTTTATAATCTGGTGCGGCTTATATATGGACAAAGACCTAAAGGTTGCCGACACCCGGAGCTGCGTCTTATAATCAGGTGCAGCTTGTAATTGTGAAATTACTGTAAGTAGGCCCAAGCCTTGGCAGAAGCAAGTGGGATTTTGGAGAAGGAATGTAACAGATAAGAAGGTGCTTGGTACAGAGTGCTTAGCATACAGTTTCTATGGGGATTTGTAGGAAATATTGTATCTACCTGGCCAGCTTAAAGCAGGCCTAGATTGAGCAATGTTATCTAGTTACAATTAAGCAATATACCTTAGTTACACGAATATTATTGGTGCACTATTTTTAGTAACAATAGAAAAAGTATATAAACTTTGCTTTGTGGATCAATAAACAGCTTCATGGCTCCTTGAAAGCAAATCATGAAGACCCCGTCCCTTCTTTTCCACTGCCGTCAGTTCAGGGCAAGAAACAATGGACAAAAACTCAAACACAAAAAATTCCATTTAAACATAAGAAAAAGCTTTTGCTCTGTGTGGGTGACTAAGCACTGGCACAGTTTTGCCCAGGGAGTTTGTGGACTCTCCCTGTTTGGCAATATTCAAAAGCCATCTGGGCACAGATAGTCCGTGGGTCCTTGGGGATCCTTTCTTGAGTGAGGGTTGGACCAGGTCACCTCCAGAGATCCCTTCCAACCATTTTCCCTGAGCTGCCCTTTGGTGGAAATCAATCCATTTTGGCACCTGCATTCCCACCTTTCCAAAGTGCATGGCAATAAAGAAAAATATGAGTAAAAGTCTAGGAGAATGCCCAAAAGAAATGCAAATTCAGATGATAAGTGATTTTCAGAAGAATTGTCCAAATAAAAGAAAAATAAAAGGTAGCAATGTTCATGAGAAAGAAACCTCCCAACAGACAAGCATGAAATATTTCCCTTGACCTGCCAGCTCCAAGAAGATGCTGTGTCAATGGTGGCAGTTACATGCACAAAACCTTACCAAACAACAGGTTCTTGTGCACAGTTCTCTTTGGAAACCATGCATATGGATATTTCTGTCTGCTTGCTGTGAAAAAAACAGCTCAACATATAATTCAACAAGTTAAAATAAACAAATATATGGCCCAAACAATGAAGATCTAGGCTAGACAGGAGAATAATTAAGCCTATTAAATACCTGAGTGTGTTAGTTCTTCTGATCTTTCATTATTCCTGCAAAAACTATACTCACAGGTTATTTATAATCTGTAAATATTTGTTTCTGTGGAAGGCAACATCAAAATACTTTTAAATCTTTTTGCCACTTGCGCTTTCTATATAACCAATGCCTAACAAAGAGTATCATCACAGGGAGGAAGAAACACAAGTGGAATACCAAGCTTGGTGCAACATGCTGTGAGCCTGCAGTTACATAACCTGAACTGAAGGCACCCCTTAAGGCAACTCCATCGCTTTCTTGCAGTTTTCTTCAATACCTTGTTTTGCTCTAGTTTTGCCCTCCAGAGGGGAAATGGTTACTGTGAAATTGCTCTTAAAATGCAGCCTAGAGGTGAGCAAGGACATGCCTCTTCCTCTGCTCCTGAGAGCCCAAGACGTGTAGACCCCTTCATCTCTGTCTTCTCCTCCAAGCTTTATTTTTTCTTATGAAACTGAAAGATGAAGCAAGAACTGTACTGGATTTTGTATGCCCTAAATATGAGGATTCAAGTACCTGTGACACTGGGGACATTTAGACATTCCTTCAGTAACAGGCACAGTATAAGACAAGTGCCAAATCCCTGACCCTCTACCTCAAGGTCTGACTACATCTTTTTGCTTTCTTTATTACTTCTTTCTCCTTAATGTATAAAAACACAATAAATCTATGCAATGATCTAGAGTGCTCTAGACATCTCTATGGAGCTGGCAAAAATTAGAGAGGATCTCTGACAGACCTTGTGACTTTCTAGAGTGATATTTTGGGGCCTCATGGATACCCTGTAGCATTTAAAATGCCATTGAGCATCTATATTCATCTATATTCATCTATATTCATACACCTGAACAGCTCCCTCTTCTGCTCCTTCTGATGAGAGGGATGTAATATAAAGATACAGAAAAAATTCTACTTATGTTCCTTGATGTATTACTATTCACACCATTCAAATAATCCTATGAAAAGAGATATTACTCATTTAATTTTTCCATGCTTAGAGACTTCCCAGATGCATTAAGAATTATAGTTAAATTGTTAGTCTGACTCTTTGGACTCAAGCTACAATGAGTGTCTCGTACAATCCAAGTTTGAGTTTATTTTTTTTGCTAGGAAAAAATGCTATTAAAAAAGATTTCAGCATTTACAACCAAAAATCTGGGATAAAAGGCCTCCTGTCTTAAAGGCTGAGAAAAGTACAGAGATTGCAAACTGCAGTTTCAATATAGCTGTCTCTGTTTGTCTGCTTCAGGAGCGGCTTTTTTACACTGTACAGAAGCTAAACATTTCACCTATTTCATTATATCAGTAGTGGAGGAATTGCTCTTCCATTATAACCCCATTTTATGTTTAAAGCAAAAAGCAGAACCTCTGTTTCATTATTGCTTAATGCCAGAACAAATGCTATCCTTTTCCTTTCAGAGAATTATAAACTGTGTCTTTATTTACTTTCATGGCACAATTTTCACACATTTGACAGATCATTGCTCATGTTCTTCATTGTCATGATACTAGTGAAATGTAGCATAAGCTCTGAATTTGCAACTGCTGTCCAATCAATAAAAAGATCACACCATCTGAATAATGCTATGATATGTGACATTATCTATTTAACTGTTCTATATCTTGGGACATGTGAATACTGTCATATTGAAAATGAATACCATTTATGCTGACACATTTTTCACCAACACTTTTAATGAATGTATTTCAAAACAAGGCACCAGATTAAATAAATTTCATGTCATATCAAAACAGAGATATTATCATTATTTGTAGCGCAAAGTTCCAAGTAAATTACAGTGGACTTACATATGCAATGCATTCAGCAAGAATAGGGTTTTCAAACAGCATAAATCTTGTTGGATGCCAACTTGCCACAGCAGTGTTATGTAGGCTTTATTCTCCATATTTTCATGACAAGAACAAAAGTGTGCTTTGGCATAGTTTTCTAATGCATCAAATTAGTACCCAACCCAGAATTTACTGCTAACACAAAAATTTACTAAGGAAGCTCTGTAAACTTCAGTAACAGATTCCTATGTCCTTCATTGCCTAAAGAAGGCTATCATACATTCTTGCCATAAAAAACTTCTATCTAGAAATTTTTCCTGTGGCCATGTTATTTTAATCTGTGCATTGGATTTAAGAGTCTTTTCCCCTCCATGAGGTATCCTTTGTAACAGAATCACTCAATTTCTGGAAGAATAGCTCAGGGATAGGTTCTCATTAGAATTACCAAGTTCTTGTCCTACATGGTACATAACATTCTTACAGTGCAGCAGGAATTACTTCTACAGAACAAACCGCTACTGCTAACCAGTGTGAACCATGCACAGCATGAAACCATAGCAAACATTTTGTGTGAAAAAGTTTTAAATTGATTGATTCTTTTCTGAGTGCCATGTCTTGGTGCATGAATCTTTCAGTGTCTTCAGTCAAGAGCAGCTTTGTCTTTTAGTAAAGATAGTCCTGAGAAGGTTAAGTGAAATTTATGGATAAGGTAAAGATTGACAGTAGGAAAAACGAAATGAAAATGGTTTATCAGAATTTGTGTGATTTAGAAGTGTTTCAGTTACCTATTGTATTGTAAAAAATGAAACTGCAATAAACCTGATTCTCAGACCTGTTATCTCACATTATTTCCATAGTGCAAGCAAATCAATTCATATTCCATTAAAATAATAAGAACTGTATGTCATAAAAATACACTTACAAGAAAACTGGGAATCTAATACAGAGTTCTCACCACAGACCTATTTGTTTCTGGTGTAATAGTAAAACCCCCTGTGTTTTCAGTTCTGTCTGACACTAGCTAACAAAGTTATGTAAATCCTGCTGCAGGAGCTCCTAGCTCCAATTATCCTAGCAGTAGTATTCAGCAGAGATCTTCCTGGTGTCTGACTCTCCATATGTACAGTAGAACTTGTGAGATGTTCATTCTTTAGAATGGCATTCTCCAGTTGTCCAGGCAAAATCTGGGAGGAAACAGCTTCTCAGCTGAGGAAACCATGCTTTTCGAACACTATTTTTTCATTTGTGAAAGAGGTAAGAGTGTTCTCTTTCTCTGCCACCTTCCTTCTCTCGTTTTGCAGACAGTCAGTTAAGCTTCCTCTCCTTCTTTGGATAGCTGCCATTCTTTCTGAAGCTAAAAGAATCCATGGGGTCATGGGGTGATCACTGCACATAGTGCAGAGCTAACACAGAGATCACCTCTTTCTTACTAGCCAAAAAGAAGTAAATGTCTGCAAAGATTTGGGCTGCATATATGTCAAAATATCAGTGATCAGCAAGGCAATCGCATCCCTAACTGCTGGACCGTGTCTCCTAACAGAGCAATGAGTTTAGAAAGCTCTTCAGAAATTAATCTTTAAGTCTAGCCTGAGGAAGTGTTTTTATATCCTTAGTTTTAATGGAGAGCAAGCAGAAAGGGATGCTTAGTGTTATAACTAATGTCCTCTCTCTCTGATCATTTACACTTGTAAAACCGTCAGTTGGTACTTAGATATTAAGTGAAAGCCATAGAGAAATTGATTTTGATTACACATATTAGTAGGTAGACATTTCTCCATCATACAAATAGATAAAATAAGACACAGTTGTTAACTGAATCTTCTCACTGACATAATAAATTAGGAATTAACTTATCAATCCCTCAAGAGGGACTGTTTGAGTTGAAAAAATTTAAAATAGGTAATGTGCATTTTGTAAAGTCTTCAGGAATCCAGTAGCTCTATGTTTTAAGACTTCAAGTATAATGTACCAATTATCCAGCATTTGACAATATCCATTTGTAAGTTTGTAGCATTCTTCAACATCAGATTTTCTAAGCTGATTTATATGACAGGTGAAGAAGAAACAGATTGTGTATACCTACAGCAGTTTTAAATGAATTGAAAGATTTTTCTGTTTCTTCATTTTCAGCCAAAAATCATGTTACAACACAAATAAGTCAAGTTAAAGATGCCATAATGTGAAGCATTTTTTTAAAAACTAAACTAGTTTTTTGGGCAGACTTAGTACCACATTCTCATAAAGTCACAGTCCTGAAGGGAAAAAGAAATTAAAACATTTTAGGGCCACTTTTGCTTTTCATAGCTCAGCAGAATGTATTTACACTAGCCACATAGTTTATTGTCTGAATATTCCTAAAAATGCCATGCAAAGTGGTTATCTTGAACCTTGATTTTTTATTCAAATATTAAAAATAAAGTACTGTTTTTACTCTCTACCTTTTTAATGGTTTTCTCTAAGGTTTATTGTACTGCAGACTCTGTATTATAAGCCATGAAGAGCAATTATATCCTAAAGTATGGTGATCACTGCTGAATTTGATACTCCAGGTGAAGTATATAACTAATAATCAGGCATTATTAATTCCATTTAGTTTGATTTATCATCTGTTTCTCCAGGAATTAAATACAGTGTTCTCTCTGACATGTGTACTGCAGTTAGAAATTCAACAGCCTGTTAGAAGAGATTGGTATGATAATGCCTTGTTGGTCACTACAGTGCAGCTTTCTTTACAGCATTAACTGTGAATAAACTATTTGCCTACTTACATATATGTAAATATTAATAAGTGAAACTTTTGACCTTGACAAACTGTGATCACTAGTACTTGAGCTATCTTGAATCACTTCATTTGCGATATTCTCATTAGATAGTCAAATTAGCTCTAAAATATACCTTCTAATTGCCTCTAAAAAAAATCCTGGTCCTCTGATGAGTTGACACACTGTTTTGACACATGTAGCTGAATTATTTTTTTTTTGTATAAAACCTTTTTCAGCTGGAAAATCGTTTTCCATAATGAAAATTTTCAATTAAAATGCAGTTTCATTTTGCTTTCTCAACAGTGAAAAATATAATATTCCATTTTTATTTATCTAATCAAATTTTTAAATTTCATTTTCTTTATCTTAATCTCCCTTTGTTTTTCATTCTTCACTTTGTACTATTATCTAGTCAAAAGATGTAAAGCAGTAAGAATCTAGGTAGCAGTTCCCTCATATTATACTTATTCTAGAATAGCTGGTATATAATTACTTACATCCTGCAATAATTTTTTCCTGTAAGTGTATGAGTTGAATAATGGCGTGGTAAGGAGATATTAATTAAATGTCAAGAGAAAGAGGAAGCACGTGGAAGTCAGGACAATGTTGTCAGAACTGTGGTCTTTGTGACAATACTCACTGTTCCTGTAGTGGTAGGAGCCAGGTCCCCCTTGTGTTATGTTCAAGACATATAAAAATGGGGACTTAGAAAGATCTGAAGTTCCAGGCAGACTTCAAGTGTGCCACTTGGTTGCTGCCTGAGCTACAGACATGAATTTCCTCAGTGCCACAAATGTTGATAGCCATTGAAGTGTTTCATGCATTGACAGCTTTACTTTTTTGCACATCCCAGTGTGCACCAGCTCCCTCTTGTACCCATCCTATGCTTAAGACCAACAAGAATCTGTGCTTAGATGATCTCTCAGCAAACTTATTTCAGACCCTCAATGCAGCAAAGCAACCTTCATACCAAAAGTAGAAATTCCACTGGCTTTCAAAGCAGGAGCTGACATGGTATGCCTGCCATATCCGCAGGTTGATAATTACAATCCTCTAACCATGATATTCAGGCGAAAAAGAATTAGCCTGGTGGGAAAAGGAGAATTCTTAGCCACATCAGTGGTTAAGATAATGCTATTGGCTGATAAGCCAAGTGAGCTGTGGAGAAAAGGCACTGAGGAGAGATCAACTTTCAATTGTGGAACTACATACTCCTCTCCATTTGTGGTCTGGTTCCAGTTCAGCAAAACTCTTAAATACACATCCAAGTCTACTAAGGAAGTCTGTGCTTGCTTCATGATCTACTCTGATTCTGGCCCATTAACTATGCAACACTTAATAAAGTGCTTAAGGCCTATAGCCAAAATGATACAGTTGGAAAATAGACCTCTCTTCTTTCCAAATACCATCAGGAACTACAGAACTAAATAAGGCTACCTAGTTAGGTTTATTCAGCCACTCATATTCTCATAGAACAGCATCATAGAATCATTATTGTTGGAAAAGACCTCTAAGATCATCCAGCCCAACCATTAACCAAAACAGAACAGTTTCAGTGGCCTGGTTCGAAGCAAAAAATGTTGTTGTTCCATCCCCACCCCACTCCTTAATGGTCTGGTTGTTAATCACACTGGGGGATGAGTGATGTATTTAAATTCTTTTGAGCTGAAGAAGGACATGAATCCAGCTGCCCTTCTTAGATTACTCATCTAACAGAACCTATTAAATAATAAAAACCATTTAATTCTTCATTCTTTAATCTTTTAAACAATTTCATATTTATTCTGGAAAGATAAGCAGCCTGTGAGTACCTTGTTGGACACAAAGCATCTCTATAAAATTCTACACAGCACAGCTCACCTCAGGACATTTTTTAGCTTGCCACTGGAAGGTGTCTGGTCTGCTGTCTGTGTCCTGCTCTGATGTCTCTAAACCTGCCATAGGCAGGACCTTGAAGTTGGAAATGAAGCAGCACAAGTCCTGTCTGAGAGCTAGCCTTTCAGACATAGCAAACAGCTGCTATTTCCTGAATCAGAGTCTACAGAGAACTCACAGCAGCTTCAGGAGAAATTTCAGGTCTTGCCACTTTAATCACAAATTGAGAATTAACTAATCACTTTAAAGTTAAACAACTTCCAAAATTACTTTCTATAAACAGATGCACTATTAAAGCTGTTTTGTTTTTAGAGTGATTTTGGAGATGTTAATTTGCATGATCAATTAGTAGAGAGCATGAGAAATACATGTGGTTATATGTTAACATTTTAAATTTTTATTTAAACAGAACAGAAACATATCCTCTTTGATACTCAGATGACCTTCCAGATTTTCATGTACAGTATCTATGGATTTTTAGCCATAATTAACAACTTCCATTTCAGTATTTAAGAGCTTCAAGTTCTGTTTCTTTGACAGTCAAAAGCTAATCAATCTTGTTCTCAAATGCTAATACAAGCAATTAAAAATAACATTAATTGAAATACTGCAGGGGCTGCTAGTTTTTTCTTAACCTCATGGCAACACTAATTTACAGTACTAATTACTGAATTGCCCTTTGTATTATAAATCTTTAGAAGGGAGAGCTGGCCTTTAAAGCCCAACAGAGAGATGCAGATGGTCACTGCACTTTCAGTAAGCTTTCACACTAACTATCAGGATATTCATTTCACACATAAGCTAAACATGATGGATTACATTGTTTACAATGAAGAATATTAATTTCTGCAAAGAAAAATGTGTTGCCCATTTTTCCTGTTGTAAAACATGCAAATATTCTTTACAGAGTATATTCTGTCCAGTTGTCCTAATTAGAAGAAAGACTATAACTGCCTCATATGAAACACAGGAGAGAAAAGTAAATGGGCAATTTCATAAAATGGAACAAGGCAACCTATGAAATATGGATAAAAATATACAACATATTGATTGCAAACAAACATTATTTAAAACTTCTTGCTGAGCAATTAAAAATTCAAAAGAATAAAAAGTAAAATTAAAACCTATAAAGTAACAGTTACAAAATTTTTCCTGTTTAACTTAATGAATCTTTTCCAGAAAATCCAGTTTAATTTGTTGTCATGGTCAGTTTTATTCTCTAAACCAAGGCAGTTATAATAGTTTCTTTTCTAGAAAATTACCAAACGTTCAGGTGGTTCCTTGATTTGGGAACAAGGCTGGAGGTTTAGTGATCACACTATAATCTACTCAAATAAGAACACTGATTCTCCTTGGAAGTACCATTATAGCATCATTCTAACACATAAAACATGAAAGTACACTTAGGTCCCTCTGTAGTCCTGCAGGCTGATTTTTCATGTTATTTTCATGTATTCCTACTGTGAATTTGGAAATCTGATAAGAACTTTTCACTTTTTAGTAACAGCTGAATGGAAATACATAATATTGAATTTCCACATCTGTAATAGTAGGCGGAATACCTACTATTATACTCCATATATCACTGGGCTACAGCAATGGGCAGGTAAGAAAGGTATTGTTTTGAAAGAGTGGCATGAGAGGTTGAAGTGAACACAGATAACTACAGAAAGGTGTCATAAGCCAAGTCAGTCCCTGAGAGTTTGTGTTTGATATATAGGGGTTGCTATTGAAACTCCAGCCTTCCAGAAATTAAAATATTCCTCTTAGACCAATGGAAACCATGGCAGATCCTAGTTGCTACCAGGAGAATAATTGATATGTTTGACTTCCTGCTGATGTCGTTCCTCACAAACAGATGGCATACACATAGGGAGATTCCCATCTCCCTGAAAGTAGATTTCAGTGCTTTACTGGGATGTCATTGTTTAAGCAATAAGAAGACAGGATTGTAAAGATAGATAAGTTAATGATTAGTTACTAATAAATGCTGCATTAAGTAACCTTTATTGTAATTGATTCTATCCTGCTCCTGGAGATGAGTATTTCTTAGGATCCTCTCCTGTCAGCTTTGTTCCAGATAAACTTGTATGTAAAAAGCCACAGTGGAAATCTGATGCTGGCTGCAAGTTTATGATCTGGCTCTTTGGCTGAAGCTGAAGTTAATTCCTAGGTCCTGAGAAATTGAACTGTGTAGAGGTGACATGTGCCAGCTACTGACAAAGAAAAAGCAATTTTAAGATTAACCATCAGTGTAAGATCTGAATGTAAAGCACTTATTTTTCATCTAGCTCCTTCCCCATCTGTAAGATGTGAGACAATACTTAGCATCCTGAGTCTTAGAAAATCACATTAAAGAAGTATGAAACTATCTTCTCAAAGTAAAAGCAAAATACTATTACTTTTTTTTTCTCAAATGCCAAAATGAGACAGTCTTGATTCAAGGACAACATTTTGATGTAACACTGCAAGAGGTAAAGTACACATGTCCTTTGTAAAAATAAAAAAGTACAAAGCCAACAACCTTACTTGTTTATATATTAAGTCTTCCTGTCTTTTGTGAACAGCTGCAGATTGCAAGCATCGTATATAAAGGTAAAACAACTTGTTTTTAATCTAAGCATCAGAGCTCTGTGATTTTTTTCCTAGCAAGTTACAGACATTACACGACTTATTCTTATTGTAGATCCTTTCCATTAAAAAAACAAAAAATGGTTAAACTTTTCCTCTCCATTGTCAGAATCAGGTTAGTTAGTACAATGAACCTCTTACAATTAGAGTGTGATAAAGCAAGGGATCTCCAACAAAAAATCTGAATCTCTGTTATGTTTAGGATGAGAGGAAACGGCCTCGAGTTGCTCCAGGGGAGATTTAGATTGGATATTAGGAAAAATATCTTCACTGAAAGGGTTGCCTAGCACTGCGACAGGCTTCTCAGGGAAATGCTTGAGTCCACCACACCTGAGGATATTGAGAAGGAGTGTAAATGTACTGCTAAGGGTCATGGTTCAGTGGTGGACTCGGGAGTTTTAAATTAATAGTTGGACTCAATGATCTTAGACGTCTTTTCCAACCAAGATGATTCTGTGATTACATGATCTTACAGAAATGGAATGTCAACTTTTCTATTTTTGTCTGAAAACTTTTTGCCTACTCCAGCTCAGGCTGTGCCCTTCTAAGTTGGGTTAATTTGGACTACACCTAAGGCAGACTGGTGCTCCATGAAATGAAATACTGCTGAGATACTCATTAAGAGATATTTCCTTTGTTTTCCCTTCTTCTTTGAAGGGAGGAGCCGGGGCAGTGACTTGCTGCTGTTGCTACAAGGCTCCACATCAGTACCACTCTGGCATTTTAAAGAGGTGGGGTTTTATTGCAATCTTCTGCTACTCTTTCTCACAGAATTTCTCTGGGGAAATTAATCAAATTTATCAGAAGAATCACTAAAACATACCATAAGTTGGACAACATCACAAGGAATGGTTAAAATTAAAATACAACACATAAATTCAATGTGAAATGTGAATGGGTTCACATTCTTGTATTCCAGTTTTAAAGTAGTCAGTGCTCCAAAATGCAAAACTTACTCTTCATAACCTGTCTTTCTAGGTAAATCAGGGGATTAGTCTTTCCCTGCTGCTCATAAAGAATTGGCAGTAAGGTTGGCAGACCCAAACATGATACTGTTTTAGTCATGGAGGTTGTTCAGCTCCCCTTCTCTACATTTAGACAAGTTCTGGTGTAGGGTTGGAGGACCATAGTAGGACATGAGGCCTCTGTAGTGGGTTGACCCTGGCTGGATACCAGGCACCCACCAAAGCTGCTCTATCACTCTCCTCTTCAGCTGGACAGGGGAGTGAAAATATAATGAAGGAGTCATGGGTTGAGATAAGGACAGGGAGAGATTACTCACTGATTACCATTATGGGTAAAACAGACTCAACTTCAGGATATTAATTGAATTTATTACTAACAAATTCAGAGCAGGATAACGAGAAATAAAATAAATCTTAAAAACACCTTCCTCTCATCCCTCCCTCCTTACTAAGCTCTACTTCTTCCTCAGAGAAGGGCAGGGACATGGAGATGGGGGGTTACAGTCAGTTCATCACATCATGTTCCTGCTGCTGCTCAGTGAGAGGAGTCCCCTGCTCCAGAGTGGGGTTGTTCCTATGGGACACAGTTCTCCATAAACTCTTGCAGTGTGAATCCTTCTCACAGGCAACACATCTCCACAGACTGCTACAGAGTGGGTCACTCTTCCATGGAGTGCAGTACTTCAGGCACAGCCTGCTCCAGTGTGGGTCCCCTACAGGGTCACAAGTCCTACCAGGAAACCTGCTCCAGCATGGGCTCCTCTCTTCATGGGTCTGTGGGTCCTGGCCAGGAGCCTGCTCCAGCATGGGTTTCCTGGGATTCACACCTCTCTCTCAGGTATCCACCTGCTCTGCATGGACCTCCTCCATGCCCCTGCATCCTTGTGTTCCTGTGTGGGCTGCAGGGGCACAGCTGCTTCACCTTGGTCTGCACCAAGGGCTGCAGGGGAATCCCAGCTCTGGTGCCTTGTGCACGTCCTTCCCTCTCTTTTTCCACTGACCTTGCTGTCTGCAGAGTTGTTCCTCTCACATATTCTCAACCCACTCTTCTCTGACTGCAATTACATCTGCACGATAACATTTTCTTTCTTAAATATGTTACCACAGAGGCATTGTTATCATTCCTGATGGCTTGGCCTTGCCCAGTGACTGGTCCATCCCGGAGCTGGCTAGCATTTACTCTGTGGGAGAAGCCTCTGGCAGCTTAGCACTAAACCGCCCCAATAGCCTCCCCACTACCAAATCCTGGCCACGCAAACCCAACACAGTGTTCTCTCCCTTTCCTTCAGTTTTTTCTATTAAAACCAACCTGTGCAGCAATTCTCCTACCCCTGTCCTGTAAGCTAATGAGTACAAGATAGTGCTTATTTCTCTTCACAGCTACAATTTTTTCAAGACATTTGGGAGCCTAATTTGGTGGTGATGGCTTAGTGTTGTGAAATTCAAGCTGAGCTAAGCAGATAATTTAGGATTTTTTTAAGTAGAACTTTCTTACAATTTCCTCTCAAAGTGAGAACTTTATTACATCTCCATCTGAAGTGCACTGTGTGTATATTAAGTATAAAGCTACACAGCAATTCCCAGTTACATTCTGCAGCACAGTAGACAAGCAGCATGCATGATTTAGCCCCCACACAAACTCTAATATCCAATTGATTTTTAATATGCATATGCCATGAAACGAAATTAGTATAACCACATTATTTGACTTCTTATGTCACAAATGTTGTGGTGCAGATTTTGTTAGGTAAGTAAGGCAACTGTTCAGGTTGTTGTTCTTTCATTTATACCAGACTGTATTTGCTTCCCCGTACCATGTCAGAGGCTTGGTGACACCTGTATTTGTCTATCTACATAGATATGATGGTGGGTGTGAGGACGAAGAGTAACAAAAATGATCAAGGAACAATTGCTGCATAGCTGTTTGGAGATTTTCTTGAAAAAAGTATCAAGAGAAATTGCAAGAAACTTTGCAATGTTCATATAACCTGGATAATCAAAACAGGTAAAAAATTTAAAAGAAAAGAGTCTGGATTCTTTTGACTGATTTAACTAAGGAGATAAACTAAATCTAAATGCTTATTTCTTCCATATTACTAGAAATATAAGCCTTCATGTTACATTATACATACGCTCATTTTTTAAAAGAAATGTAACAGCAAAACCCATCTCTGAAGAATAAAGGCAGAGAGAAGAGAAGTAGAAAAACATTAGTCCCTAAAAACATCACTGAGGCCACAGCTACTACATTTATGTGGATTCAACAGTGGAAATACAGATCTGGTTTTGTGACAGAAAAATATTTCCTGGGTAAAACCAACAAAAATCCTGCTGCAGTATGTGCACAACATTATGCTTTTATTAGAAAATAAGCCACTGAGGAACCAGCAGTCCATGTTCAATTGACTAAATAGGGAATCAAGTAGTCAGTTTGATTTATGGTGTGCCTAAATCTTGAGGAAAAGACTTTTACATATCAAACCTCTGTTCAAAAGAGTGTTGCATGGAAACATAAGTGGGACTGACAGGAATGTCTGTTGGTCCAAGAAACTTGGAACAGATGTGATAAACATTTTCCCTCTCTTGTTTGTACTGTTTTTGACTTAAAACTATTGAAAAGGAGGGGTAAAAGTAAATTTAATTCAAAGATGAGACACAAAAAAAAAAATCATATCCACAGTGAACTTTTGATGCACTGTTGCCTTGGTAATAGAATGGTCTCCAAATACAGTGAATTTCATGCTGACATTTTGATTAGAAAAACACATTAGGAGTTCATTATTTCTAAGTCCTAAACAGGATTTTCTAACACTGCTTGTTACATTGTGCACTAGCTCTTGTCTGCATTGGCTAGTCAAGTCATCCTGGTGGAAGTGGACACCATTAAAAATTTCTGCAAAAGATATTATTTCAGCTTCAAAGAATGAATGTTTCCTATCCTGAAGATGTACACAGTACATCATTATAGATAGGCCTTCTCTCTTTGTCATCCTCGATAAAATGTTGCTTATTTGGGATATGTTTTTTATACCAAACATATCTAACCATAAAAGAAGAAATATTCCACTTCTGGATGGTGGCTTTCTTCCTTTGACTGGCTGCTTTGCTATCTGGATACTGTGATGACAGGCACATTATAAATAGGCATAGATCTCCCTGCTTCTATCGGGCCATTTATCACTTTGTTTGGAAGAACTTCTAATTACTCTGCCAATGTAGGTGGTCACAGTAGCTGAAAGAGTTGCTTTAGGTAGTCTGCCAAATATCTAATTTGTCTTGTCATCCTTCACATTAAGTGCCTATTTCTTGTAGGGTCATTTCTCTGTGCTCATTCTTCCTTGATAGCTCTGTTACCTTTGACACCATAGGCCACCTACTACTCCATAAGAAACTCCCACCCTTAGGTTTATGTGGCACCAATTCACTGTTTCTTCACCTGGCTGACAGCATTAGAGAGTTAGTGCTGATGGATCCTTTATTTCTTCCCTCTCTCTGCTGGCATCTTTCAAGGCTCTGTCATTATTCCTGTTTCCTTCTTCCCAGTCACTGTCTTTGCCAGCTGTCCTGGACTCACTTATTTCCAGTATTAATGACTCTTAAATCTGAACTTCTGCCTGCAGCCTTGCTTCTGTGGTGTCTTGTGCTGGACTCCTCATGGCTTCCTTAGATGCTGCACGCCTAAGGATGAATGTGCAGCTTTCTTCATGGCAGCTGTGCTCTTTATCCCAGTTTACGCACATGCCTTGTGGTTATTGTGACTATTCCTTCAGTTCTGTCTCCTTGCAAGTATTTCCTTCTAAAACACTGTTGCCTCCATCACTGTTCTTCCATTTCCTCTTCCTAATTTTACAAATACTTATTTTGCAATGGACTGAATTGAACTTTCTCTGATTTTTATTCAATTTTGGTATTAGCTCCTGTTCTATTTGTTATAAGACTTGTTCCTTAAGGCAATTCTCTACCTCCTTTCTAAATCAGCCAATTTGGAATATGTATATGCTAAAGTATTTTGAGACTAAATCTGAAAAATTTAGAAGAGTTTATTCGTTCAAAATATAGTATACTTTTAAGTCATTATGATAAAAAACTTTGACACCATGAATATTTGTAACACTATCAAAAATATTTACTTTATACCATGGCAGTAAACTGTGTCTCTGTGGCAGTACTGTCTGTATTTTCATGAACATGATATAAGATTTTCCATTGCAATGTATTATACAGTAATTTCTAATTCTTTTCATCCAAAAACATACAGCTGTAGCTAGCTGTAACGTGGGAATGTTGTTTTACAGATTGAAGCAAAGCTGGTATATCTATCTAGTTCCCCCAAACTCATGGAAGAACAGAGATGAATTTTGAACCTGATTATCACATAGAGTAGGCATGTATTCTACACCTGACCACCCTTCCAGCTTCTGTGATGGCAGATACAGGGAATGTTTTATTTTACAAATTACAGCTGTCATGGTATAAGATGGGCAGAAAAAACCCCTCTCTTTTTAATTCTATTTTATGCCGTTACATGGTTGAATGAAAAGAGTTGAAGAAATTACTTATCTGACAGACAACAAGCACATCTAGGCAGGTAAGGAGTTTTGTAATTGGTGGTACTGAGTAAATGTTAGGTTGTTTTAAGCACAGATTTGAATCATCATGTTAAAAGTTCATTCAGCAACCAGCTGATCTCTTTTGAGGGTATGAAATACTGGAAGTCTACCGGTGATTGCTCAGAGATTTCAAGCAGTGGTACTGCTGGGTGTTTTCCACTTTCCTCAATTTTTCCTTTCATATTAAAGCTGCACAGTGAAGTTAAACACTGAAGATCAGTCAAGACATATAGTGAGAAATAGTGAAAATTTCCCAAGAACAGCATTTTCAAAGTGTTGTTCTGAAAGTGACAACTTTATAGCACCTAAATTCTGCAGAGCAAGAAGATTTGTAAGTATCAAAGCAAATATAATCAACTAACTACTTGGCATATTAATAATGGAAATAATGGAAGGAAACCCTGGATGCAATGCAATAAACATTTTATCTGTTTATCATAACTTTGCAGGTTTTATCTTCTCTGAATCTTAACTGGAAAGTGCTCCAGATATGGACACTGATGGCCAGGATCATGAATATTCAGAACAGGTAGATAGCTGCCCTTTATCCAGCATGGATAAAGAGATTGACCTCAAGCTCTGACAGTGCAGAAATCTATAGTAGAGCTTACTGTTGTGAAAAAAACCCCAACCCAACCCAAACCCCTTGACATTTCCATTAATGAGTACCAGCATGGAGGGTTAATTTATGAGAGATGGGGTAGGAATGCTCACAGTTGAATTGTGTCCAGCCATGACAACCTGATTGTCATTACTCTGTAAAAAACATCTTCTGCTCTCCCTGCCTTAGAGTGTCTACAGAAATTTTCCCAACTTTTAAGATGTTGCTATTAACAAGCATTGGACTGAATCTAACCCAATTTCATCTGCATTAGCTACTTAATCTGAGAGAAGGTAATATCTCTCTTACCTAGTGTGAGGTTAGTGTAATAATCAAAATGGTAGTACAGTAAATTCACAAATACAAGCCGCACTGAGTATAAGCCGCAACGCCGGGTGTTGGCAAACATTTTTTTTTGTCCATAAATAAGCCGCACCTGAGTATAAGCCGCTCTGTCGTTTGCAGCGAGGACCCGCGTGCAACAAAGTTGCCAATTAGCAACAGAACCGCGGCAGGGCGGGGTTTACTGGCTCGGCTCGGGCCATGACGGCTCGGGGCTGCTGACAGGGTTGGGTGGCCCAGCTCGGCGCTGCCACTCGGCAGGGCTGCTCGGGGCCGGCCGCTGCCACCGCTGGGCTTGGTCACCCTGGCCCGGCGCTGCCCCGTGGTGGCAGGGGGGGCACAGAGCCCGCCGGCACCTGTGGCGGCATGGGAGCCAGGGATGTAGCCTGCCTGCACCTGCGGTGGCGCCACACGGGGGGGAGCCCCCCGAGCCGCAGGGCCAAGCGGAGAGAGTCCCTGCTTCCCCTGAGCTGCGGGGCCAGCAGGAGAGAGCTGCCCCACCTTCCCCACCCCCTGTGCTGCCTGCACAGAGCAGCTCCACCCGCCCGCAACAGAGTAACCAGTTTGTAACAACCGCGTAAATGCAGGGTTTTACTGGCAGGAGCTTGACTTTGCAGTTTGCACTGACTTGGTTTGCACTCCCAGGGTTGAAAATGTCAGAAAATTCACATATTGGCCGCACCTGAATATTAGCCGCTTTCACGGTATGAGAGCAAAATTTTGGTCAAAACAGTGGCTTGTATTCGTGAAATTACTGTATATAGTATTTGCTGAGAATACCTGTTTACTGCTGATCTCTTCTTGTCCCTTTTGGGTTCCTTTTAAGGAGATACTGGTTATTCCTTACCAATAAAGATGGCAAGGCTGAATTGCATATTCACAGGAATTGTGGACAACTGAGGACAAGAAACCATATAAAGTGTCCCAGACATAAAATCAAAATGCCAAATCTTGGTTTTCACACTGATTTTAGAGAAGTCTCTGCACATAAACATTTGCACTTACCTAATTTTAGAGTGAGGACAATTACTAAGTTGCAGGTGTTGGGGTACCATTTTCCCTACTGGGTTGCCATTCATGCTCTTGTTCATCAACCATGTTTATTCTTTCTGAATAAAAGGCAGTCTTGTACATTTGTACTATGCAATCAATACCTATTCAAAAAATAAGATTCCTTATAGACCACAAAATGAGAACTGTGGAATACACTTTTGTGAAAAGTTCTGGAATTGACATATTACAATACACAGAATCTGTCTCACTACCAAAAAGCATTCAATCATGCAAATGGCATGTAAGGCAAATGATATATATGGATTTAAATAGATGTTTAATAATCCAGAGAATAAAAAAGAACATTAATTTAATATAATGTGTATGACTGTGACTCATACCTGGACTGAGTTAGCAAATTTTACAGAAATGCAAAGGGGAAATAATTGACCTGAACAGTGGAGTTAGATTAGACTGAGGCTTAGATTTCAACAACATAAACCAAAAAAGCTCAAGAGAAAGACTAAAGAAAGGTAATCAAAATTCCATTAATATTACTGGAAATCTGGATGCTAACACAGATATATGACATAAAGATGCCACACAGATCACAATTTTTACACTTTATGAAAGTCTAAATATTTTAATTATGTTTCTCTGTATGGAAATATGCAGAAAGGATTGAGAAATACTATTGAAAAACATCTAAAGAGGTTTTCTGTGCATCCACTGAGATTCCAAAGATAATAAAACCCTTTTTTGAAGGATGATAGGACTCAGAACCTCCAACTCAATTGGAATGTATTTTCATATATAATTACGTTTTGGTGGCATTGGCATTAAAAGCAAATCTGCTACTGATTTTGGAATATGGAATTTTACCTATATGGTATGTTCAGCCATCTTCAGACAAAAATTCCTGTGTGCAGTTCTGGTCATTGCAACATAAGAAAGACATGAAGCTGTTAGAGAGTGTCCAGAAGAGGGCAACAAAGACAGTGAAGGGGAATATGAGAAGCAGTTGAGGACACTTTTTTTTTCAGCCTGGAGAAGAGGAGACTGAAAGGAGACCTCATTGCATTCTACAGCTTCCTCATAAAGGGAAGAGGAGG